>NC_079435.1:6792923-6872923 GCF_903798145.1 Danio aesculapii | reverse complement strand
TGGGTTGCAGCTGGAAGGGCATCCGCTGCATAAAACATATGCTGGATAAGTTGGTGGTTCATTCCGCTGTGGCAACCCCAGATTAATAAAGGGACTAAGCCGAAAATAAAATGAATGAATAAATGAATAAAATTATGTTAAATTATGCTATTACAAATAATAAATATGATAAATCAAGAGAAATATAAAAAATATCAAATGATCAATCAGGTTTTATGTCTATATTTATATATCCATATTTCAATTCTTGTGAAGTTAAAATGTTAGCATTGCATTGACAAAGTTAATATAAACCTATGAAAACACTTAATTTTCCTGCAAAAAGTCTCTAAATTACTTTTTTATTTCGAATTTGGTAAAAATGTGAATATACTGTAAAATATTGAGTGATTGAATTAAATGTGTGAAATCAAATTTACCTTAAATGCAATATTAACAAGCAATACATTAAACTGATTTAAAACTTTTATTATGAGAAAACAAATTGGTTAACAAAATGGTTAACGTAAAACATTGTCCAGTTGTTAGTCATAAAAAATAATTCATTGCAGTGCAGTAGTTTAAGTAACCCCCCCCCCCCCCAAAACATTTTCCTCATAACAAATTTTACTACTTTAAATCTTCGCACAAAGTGAAGTACAAAAAAAAGGGCTGTGAATAATGTTGATAGGTTTACACTAAGTGAAATACAAGCTTAAGAAATTTAACCTAAACATCTAAAAATATAAAGCTGTGTGGATATATAAAATATAGCAAATATAAAAATGAAAAAAAAAACAAACATAATATTTAATTGTACAGGTTATGTATTCATGTAAGTAATTTTAATTACAAGGCATACAAAAACTGTGCTATAGTGCCAAAATAAACCTTTATTTTAAAATCATTTGAATATCTGCATTCAAAAAGGGTGTATAGTGATAAAATTTGTAACAACGGATATTTAAAATTCTCTGATGAACTCAGGAATATCAGGAACACGAACTTATAATTACACAGTTTAAAAATAGCTTGAGTGACGAGAGGAAAAAGTGACGAAGCACCTGCATTTGAGCATCTCTGTAAAGTTACACAGCAAACAAAGCAGCATGTTGCAATAGCTGCCTATTGGTCATGAGATGCTACATCAACAGGTTTGGTAAGTCAGATCCGGTGAGGTCATCACAACACAGTTTACTATAAAAATCCCTATGTTCAGACATTCAACACACATCAGAGCCTGGAAACAAGCAGCATCGCAAAGAAAGAGTAACGACGACTAGATTGACATCTGGTAAAATCAACTCTGTTCATTTTTGATATTGCATATTTATCTGCTTGGTTAAATAATCTAATGCATAGCTTTGTAATTTTGGTCAAAGCTTGCAACATAAGCCAAAATTTGTAAGTGTTTTGTTGATAATAATGCACAATTGCAATTTAAAAAACCTTGTGTGGCTTGACTTTTCAGAAAACAGTACCTTCTTGGTACCTTTTCTGCTTTTACAATGTGCACATTAGCATCTTAACCGTTTATAGGACACTCATTGAAATTCCGGAGCGTTCCTGAAGATTATAACAAGACTTTTATGACTTTTAAAAACATTATATTGTAATAGAAGTTCCCATATATCCCTTTTTCACCTCATAAATTTGTAATTCCCACCATTAAAGTAAATTAAAACGTGACTATTTTAAAAACTAATTCAATGTGTTATACCTAAAAGAATTCAAGAGAATTTATTACAGCTTTAGGCTCATTTGTTCATGTGTAACAAGTCAAAGTCATTTTTAAAAGTCGATCAAGTGGTTAATTTTGCAAAATAAATGTAAAAAATGGTACAAAGGTGTATTTCTAAGTGTACAGCCCTGGTGAAAAGCCAAAGGTGTGGTTATTAAAATATTTTTTCTGAAAGCAAACTCAGAATGTTGCTAAATTAAAAGGTTAAGTCTAAAACGGGACTATTTTTAAAAACTACTACAATGTGTCATAACCCAACATATTATAAGTCAATGTAGTGGTTTATTTTGGAGGTAGTGAAATAAAAAATGGCACAAGGGTGTATTTTTAAGTGTACAGCCCTGGTGAAAAGCCAAAAGTTAGATTTTTGGTATATTTTTTCTGAAAGTGAACTCAGAATGTTGCTAAATTTAATTGTTAAAGCGTGACAATTTTACAAAGTACTTCAATGTGTTATAAGTAAAAGAAGTCATTTATTAACATTGATGTAGTGGTTAATTTTGGTGGTAGTAAAAAAAATTATAATAATAATGGTGTAAAAGGTGTATTGTTAAGTGTACAGCCCTGGTGAAAAGCCAAAAGTTTGGTGTTTGGTATATTTTTTTCTGAAAGTGAATTTTAGAAAGTTGCTATTGGTGATCGTTGGTTTCCCTCATGTGTTCTGTCATTTTTCCTGCAAAAATTTAAACAGTTTTTAGTAATAATTTTATTTGGGTGTTTAAGTTCAAGAAATATTTTAATGAGTTAGTTAATCAACTGAGTAGAATTTTCAGTGAACTACCAAAATGTAAAAAGTAATAATGGTACAAAAGTGTATTTCTAATGGTACAGCCCTGATCAAAAGCCAAATTTTGACTATATTATTTTCTGAAAGTAAACTCAGAATGTTGTTGAATTAAAACGTGACAATTTTAAAAGTGCTTCAACGTGTTATAACAAAGAATTAAAGAGAACTTATTTATTACAGTTTTTTGCTAGTCAAAGTACTTTTTAAAGTCGATGTAGTGGTTAATTTTGGTGGTAGTAAAACAAAAATTGGTACAGAGGTGTATTTTTAACTGTACTGACCTGGTGAAATACCAAAAGTTTGGTGTTTGGTACATTTTTTCTTAAAGTGAATTTAAGAAACTTGATATTGGTGATTGCTGGTTTCCTTCATTATGTTCTGTCATTTTTCCAGCAAAACTATCATTTTAGCCTTTAAGTTCAAGAAATATTTTGATGAAGTAGTCGATCAATTTTCAGTGTACTACTATTATTTTAAAAAAGTAAAAATGGTACAAAGGTGTATTTCTGAGTGTACAGCCCTGGTGAAAAGCCAAATGTGCGGTTTTTGGATTTTTTTTCTGAAAGTGAACTCACAATGTTGCTATTGGCAATTGCAAAAAAAACATGTCAAAAACGCAAAACCGATTTAATGTCAAAACCTAGACATCCACACACTGATGCCCTTTTGATGAACAAAATAACAATACCAAAAATATTATAAGTAAAGTTTTATTAATCTGAAAGCTTCAGTTGCAAATTTACACTGGATTTTGGATCCCTAAAATGCACATAAACTACCTAGATGTCAAATCAACATCAAACAAATCTTTTTGTGTTCAAAAATCGATTACAGGACTGTTCTTTGATAGATTTTTGATGCCAATGTTAGACGTCAGTTTAATGTCATTTTGACATCAAAGAAGTCACTTGACATTAAATCGATTAGCATTTTTGACATGCTTATCGATGTCAATTTGCCCGTTTAGGTTCTTTCACTGAAAGAACTTTGTTGGCACAGTCAAATTATCACTTCTTTTCATTGGATTAATCTGTTGCTCTGTATTCAATCTCCAGATATCAGAGATGAAGAGTAATCTGTCAGTGAAGATGTTGGCTGCATTGGCACTGGTTCTTCTGGTGTCAAGTGTGAGCGAGGGACGGACTGTGGGTAAATGTGAGCTGAAGTCCCTACTACAGGCAGGTCTGGGGGGAAATCCTGGAGGAAGTGGTGGTAGAGTCGGTCGTGTGCGTAGAAATGTTACTCCTGCACCTGAAAATGTAACAGCAAGTGTGCCTGCAAATGTAACTGCAAGTCTACCTGCAAATGTAACTGCAAGTCTACCTGCAAATGTAACTGCAAGTCTACCTGCGAATGTAACAGCAAGTCTACCTGCGAATGTCACTGCAAGTCTACCTGCAAATGTAACAGCAAGTGTGCCTCCAAATGTAACTGCAAGTCTACCTGCAAATGTTACCGCAAGTCGGCCTGCAAATTTCACCGGAGGAGTGACTATGCCTGGAAATACAACCGTGCCCAACAATTCAACTGTAGATTTGGGCCTCATCGCCAGAAGTAAGTGTTTTGCGATGTTAAACGCTGTCAGGTAAATACTACTAGGGTAACAAATGTTGAGAGTGTTTCTGTGTGTCTTTCAGTCGTCTGCTCTGTGGAGCGTCTGTCAAAGTTCAACACTGAGCGGGTCAACACTATCAAGAGTCCTGGCAAAAAACCAGGCCATGGCAAGCCTGGACGAGGAAAGAGATCCTTCCATGGACGCCAAAAGCACTCGGCAGGTCGATTTGATGGCAGTTCTGAGAGTTCAGAGAGTTCAGAGGAAAAACAAAGTCTTGACACAACTCTCTTCGGGATCTTCCAGCTTAGCAACAGAGTGGCCTGCGATTCTGGATCCGGGCAGAGTCTAAATCTGTGCGGCATTAAGTGCAAGGGTGAGTAGTGTATTCAAGAAAATAACATTTAAAAAATCATTAATGTCAGAAGAAAACTATTTTACAAGGTGTATTATTTGTAAACAAACATAAATTTATTAGAAATAAAGTAGGTATGGTGCTTCACCCTTAAAGTCTGTCTGAAATCAAAACTTACAATGTTTAGTTCACAAGCGAACATTGTTATTCTTTAGGTGAACAATTAATCCATAAGTTAATTCACTGAATTGTTTTAATGATCTTCAATCATAGTCTAATCATTTGCTTCCACATTTGGAGTGGCCATCCTGTTGACTTCAACCTCAGTATTCTAAGCCACGCCCCTCTTATTGTTCATTTTTTACGAGCAAATGATTGCCAAAAAAGAAAGCCCCGCCTCCTACTCAATATTCCGTTTCAGTTGGAAGTACATCAACAAGCTAAAATAAAAGTGTCAGCAACTTCAGATTCACCCAGACTTTAAGACTAGAACTACTGAGTTATTTTTTCATTTTGTAATTTAACTACTTTATTTAAGACCCATATAACTATAGTACCCTGACTTTTCCTAAACATCTGTAAATTTACTTCTAACATTGTTATTATATTAAAATTACAAAACACAAAAAGAGTATTGAGTACCATCAAATTGTCTGCATGCATTTCAGCATCTGCTACTTTTTCCATGCGTGCCTGGGCTACCTTTCTATTAATAAACACATCAACTTCTCATAGCAAAAACAGTGTCAGTACAGTAGACTCTAAAGCATCAGGACTACTGTGTGTCGATTTTGAATATCGTCTCATCCATTTTGCCTTCCACAGCTCTGACTGATAATGACATCAGCAATGACATCGCCTGCCTGAAGACCCTGTTGAGCAGTCCCATCATGTAAGCCTTTCACTTTACACCATATCTACAATTAGAGTATAACAACTGCTGAGTGTAACTAGAACGAGGCTCATTTGATTAACTTTTGTTATATTTATATATTCTAAATATATATTATATATATATATAAATCACTAAACTTTAAATCATTCTAGAATATCCTTACTTTATATTAAAAAAAACAACAACAACAACAAAAAGGGAGCATTTTTACTTGTTAGATTAGATTAGTTTCAATTAATTATTGTTGTTGTGCAGAGTAGAACATAGAGCCAATAAAATGCAGTTAGCATCTGACTGGAAGTGCTAATAACAATGTATATAAAAAATGACAGACTACTGAAATCCTTGATTCTGATTGGCTGGAACGCGTGCAATAAAATCGTTCAACGCACAAGAAGTTCCAGTCAGTTTTGATCACAGTTCGAAATAAATGTGCTACCCAAAAGCATTAGTACGTCTAAGTTTACAATGTAAAAAGTGCTATATAAATAAATATATAAATAAATAAATAACTATAGTTACTCAATGTCGGTTGCCAGAGCTTTCATTCCTCTACGTAATCGCGATATCAACCAACTCACCAAAATGGTCAAAATATTTGGGAAATCGGTAGCTAACACATGTTACTTTGAGCTATTAGATATGCTCATGTCATATACGCAGTATCTCTCCATTATTCCCTCTCTCTGTGTGTCAGATTCAAAGAAAAGATCTAATAAATAATAACCGGTCAAATATAGTTTTAATTTGTCTATGACTTGGCAAACAACCACAGAATAGATAGGGTAATCAAGGGTTTGCCTTGCGTTAAAGTAATTTAAAAAGCACTTCGTGGAAGGCAACCACTTCATATTGGGTGGTACTTTGCCTGTATGTCGTGCACAGTGGTGTATAGGAACAAATTACAAATACTAAAATAAAATAATTAACTACTGTAATGGAGTAGTTTTTCTCAGGAATTGTATTTTACTAAGTAGTTTTAAAAATGTGTACTTTTACTTTCCCTTGAGTACATTTTAGTGCAGTATCTGTACTTTTACTCCACTACTTTCCTTCAACCTGCAGTCACTACTTTATTTTTTGTTGTCTATGGAGATTAGCAAGGGCGTAGGTTTGCACTTGACACTGGTGGGGACAGGTGAATCAAACATGGGTATATATACTGTATATATATATACTGTATATATATATACTGTATATATATATATATATATATACATATGACAGTCTGTGCGTTAAAGCGGGGAAAACACTAGCATTAACGGCATTATCGTGATGGGCTTATTCAGTAGCGAACTTGCGCTTATGTGACTAAAAAAAAAGCTCCTTATGTCCACTTTTTTGCTGCTGCCATACTTGTGTGTGTCAACCAACTGCTGTACCCAACACACCTTACTCTTGCACGGGAAAAAACAATCCACTGCATTTGGCGCTGCTTGTATCTAAACGCAGCCACAGCCTCTCACATGATAGCAGGGAAAGGCACAGCCAATCAAAATGCCCATATGTGTTTTGGGGGTGGGAGGAGCGAATGTGATTGAACCCTTTCTGCGTGTCTAGGTTAATGTTGACAGCGCAATTTTTTTACGTGGATTAAATTATTGGTGGGGACATTTCAATGGTTGGAGTAAATTGGTGGGGACACATCCCCTCCGTCCACCCTAAATCTACGCCCCTGGAGATTAGAAAAATCAGTCCGGTGATTCCTGTCTAATCAAATCGCAGGAAGGTAAATCGCCTCAAAATGAACGACCTCAAGACATGGGCGATTTATAATTGCAGCAAACTGTTTGGAAGCATTAAAAGTGTCCAAGAAGACTTTTGCACTCTTTGCACGCGTTGACCCAGAAAGAATTAATAATATAATTTATTAATTTAGGATAATGTTACTGTTTTTACAGAAGGACAAATGCTAAATGTATTTTGACATATTTTATGGAGTGGTTTCTAATAGTTATCATAGTAAATCTTCATAAAAAAAATTCCAAACGTTTACGTGAAAAGAAATCCTGCTTATGTTTCTGTATTTACTGTATCGCATATCCAAAGTGTTACAATTATAAACTGTGACAGAAAGCAATACAAGACCTGAAACCTGATTTACAAGTCTGTGTTTGTTGTCTTTTAGGAACCAATTTGTGATTGTTCATGAGTGCCGCAACGTCAACCCTGCGCAGTACTTCTCCAAGTGTGCCTAAAACATGAAGCATTTCCTCAGGACAAGATCGAGCATAATAATCCACAAATCCTCTCTTTCCACATCCTTAAGACAAAGTACAGCTGCATATGTTAAATCCTGCATTTCTTTTAGTTGTGCTGAAAAATGTTTTCAAAATGTAGATTTCTGCTTGTAGACATAGCAAAACTCAAAATGCAAATAAAGCAATGTAAAAAAATCTTGTTGATGTCTCTCAAAACAATTAATGTTTGCATGATTTAAGGACTGAAAACCTTTTTGGAAAGCACAAAAAATATGCAAATCAGGTGAAAGTGTGAAAGCTCTACAAATACAGAATTCTCATTGGAGGTTTTTTAAAGACGTTCGTCTGTTTTTTATGTGACATGAGGAAAGTGTGTGATGTTAAAAAGGCAAAGTTTAGTCACATCACAGGTGTCAAATCCTGTTCCTGGGAACTGGGCTCTGCACAGTTTAGCTCCAAGCCTGCTTCAGCACATTTACCTGTAGGTTTCAAACAAGCTCGAAGGACTCAATTAGTTTGATCAGGTGTGTTTAATTAGGGATAAAGCTAAACTGTGCAGAGCTGTGGCCCTCCAGGAACTGAGTTTGACACCTGTGGTTTACATGGTCCAGTTAATCTGGTAGAAAATAATTAATTTATTATCTTTTAGCTTATTCCCTTATTTATTAGAGGTTGCCACAGCAGAATGAACCACCAACTATTCTAGCATATGTTTTACACAGTTCTGGGAAACATCCATACACACTCACACTCATACACTACAGCCAATTTAGTTCATACAATTCACCTGCAGTGCATGTGTTTGGACTGTGTGAGGAAACCTACGCCAACACAGGGAGAACATTCAAACTCCACAAAGAAATGCCAACTGACCCAGTTGAAACTCGAACCAGTGACCTTCTTGCTGTGAAGCGCCAGTGCTAACCATTGAGCCACCATCATTGATCATGATTCAAAAGTAACTTTATGCCAAAGTCAGCACTAAATCGAAGTTGTAATTGTCTTGTTATGGGAGAAATGTTGGGTGGGACATGTTCTTGCTATTGGTGGATCTCATGTGATTGACAGGTTGATCCCGCCTTCATTCAAGGCCAAATTAGAGTAGGAGAAAAAAAAGAGATGTGCACCAATAGATCATTCGCAAAACAAAACCAAAACACAAAACAAAACACAACAAAACAACAACAAAACAAAACCAAACAAAAAACAAAACAGAACAAAACAAAAATAGACCAAAACAAAACAATAAACAAAAACAGACCACAACAAAAACAAAAAACAAAACAGACCAAAACAAAAACAGAACAAAACAAAACAAAACCAGAACAAAACAAAACAACAATGCAAAACACAAAACAAAACAAAACAAAACAAAAAACACAAAACTAAATAAATCAAAAAACAAAACAGAACAAAACAAAAACAGACCAAAACAAAACAATAAACAAAAACAGGCTAAAAAAACAAACAAAAAAAAAAAGAACAGAACAGAACAAAACAAAAACAGACCAAAACAAAAACAAAAAAACAAAACAGAACAAACCAGAACAAAACAACAAAGCAAAAAACAAAACAAAAAACACAAAACAAAACAAAAAACACAGAACAGAACAGAACAAAAATAAACTAAAACCCGAAACAAAACAAAACCCAAAATAAAACAAAAAAACAAAAAACAAAGCAAAGCTAAGCAAGGCAAAAAAACAAAAACAAAAAAACAAAACCCAAAATAAAACAAAACAAAAACAAAGTGTAACAAAACAAAGCAAAGAAAAACAAAACAAAAAACAAAACCCAAAACAAAACCCATCTGCAGTATTTGCATTAAAAAAATTTATCAAATGTCAGGCAGCTAGCTCTCTGCAACTCTCACATGGTTGTCCACTGAAGCCAAGCAGGGCTGTGCCTGGTCGATACCTGGACGGGAGACCACATGGGAACATGAGGTTGCTGTCAGAAGTGTTAGTGAGACCAGCATAGGGTGCTTAACCTGCGGTCTGTGCGAGTCCTAACACCCCAGTATATCGATGGGGACTCTACTGCTCAGTGAGTGCCATCTTTCGATGAGAGGTTAAACCGAGGTCCTGACTCTCTGTGGTCATTAAAAACCCTTCAACCCCGGCATCCTGGTCAAATTTGCCCAATGGCCTCTGTCCATCATGGCCTCGTAAACATCCCAATTTCATATAATATGGGGCTTCATCACACATCTCCTCTCCACCAATCAGCTGGTGAGCGGTCTGGCGCAATATGGCTGCTGTCATATCATTTAGGTGGATGCTGCATACTTGTGGTGGTGGATGAGGAGATTCCCCCCAAAAATATGCGAAGTGCTTTGCGTGTCCAGAAAAGCGCTAGATAAATGTAAGAAATTATTATTAAAAGTTTTGTGATATTTTTCATTCTATTATTGCAGGAGTTCATTTCTTTTGAGTCTGACCTTTATGTTTGTTGTTGTTATGTCTGACTTTCCCCTTTGTCCGTGCACCTGCCCTAAGCTTCACAATAAAGCACACAAAATAAACTCTATTTCATTGTGTAACTAGCAGGGGGGCATATTATATTACATAAGCAAATTACTGCCATTGTCCACTGTCCATGTACACAGTATGATAATTGAAGCATTCTCTAATCACTTTATCATATTTATATATAAAACAGATTCATAATTATATAAGCTTATGAAAAGTGTATAGTGTATGTTAGAGCTGTGCAATTAATCAAAAATTCGGTTTCGATTTTGGCTTCTAACGATTATGAAAAAACTTGAATCAAGATTAAATGAAGTTTCATAAACTAATTTCGAGAGGAGCACGTGATATGATTGAGCACGACTGGCCGCTCATCTGTAATCAGTAATAATCCAATCAGAGTGATCCTAGTTTACTATAAATGGGTCATTTTCTTCCTACTGCTCTATCTTTGTTTGGAAGAATACCCCCTTCCACCCCATCTCCTCCTTTTCCTCCCTTTTCTAAAGGGAGAGCTCTGATTATTCCATCATATACCGCCCCTTTCCAGTTGTACACATTTGTAGCTCTGCAAAGCTCAGTTTTACGTGAAATTGACTAAAAGCATGTACTGTAATGTAACTTTTGCAGCACGGGATGCGCATCGTTCATTGATCATGAATCATTCAGGATTTTAAAAGCGTGAAAGAGACCGCATGCTGTTGTGTGTGTGCGCGCTCAGCCTCAGAAACGAGCAGAGCACACACATCTAAAGTCATCTTAATGCGAGCACTTTAATGGACAAATAGGTGTCAGAGCGCGGTGTTTAGTGATTATTCATATTAACCCTCATTCGTGTAATAAACAAACGAGTTGAGAATCAAAAGACATGTGAAGGAGAAACCATTCATCAGAACTGCACTGCTCTTAAAGTGACAGCGCGCTATATTCCTGCTGCAGACTGTTTAATCAATAATCAAACAACAAAAGGAGAAAATCCCTCACTGCTCTTGACTGAACGACTTTTGTAGCTATTGTTTTTCTTACAGTGAAGATGCTTTTAAAGCACAGTTTGTTTCATATTTTTATTCTATTGTATTTATTTCCCTTTTCTTATTTACAGGGAGGAAAATAACTATATATACACAGTTGAAATCAGAATTATCAGCCCTCCGACCCATTTCACCCCTAATTTCTGTTTACTGGTAAGAAGATTTCTAATCACATTTCTAATCATAATAGTTTTAATAACTCATTTCTTATAACAGATTTATTTTATCTTTGCCATGATGACAGTGAATAATATTTGACTAGATATTTTTTAAAATACAAGCAGTCAGATTAAAGTGCGATTCAGAGGCTTAATTAGGGTAATTAGGCAAGTCTTTGTATAACAGTAGTTTCTGCTGCAGGCAATCAAAAATATATATAGCTTAAGGGGGCTAATAATATTGACCTTCAAAGAGTTTTCAAAATATTTAAACCTGCTTTTGTTTCAGCCAAAATCCAAAAGCCTTTCTCAAAAGAAAAAATATTATAGGAAATACTGTGAAAATTCCTTTAATTTAATTTATTAAACATCATTTGGGAAATATTTATTTTAAAAAATTCACAGGAAGGCGAATAATTTTAACTTCAACTGATAATCGTTTTGAATAACCGTGATTACAATTATGACCAAAATAAGCGTGATTATGATTTTTCCCATAATCGAGCAGCCCTAGTGTATGTTTTCATTTTAAGGTTGTGGTGATTTCATTTACAAGTTAAAATAATACTTGGTATTGTCCTTAACATGTATTGTTTTTGCTTTTATCATGTGTATTATTTGGCCTATACCATATTCATTAATTTTCCTTCGCCTTAGTCTCTACTTCTGAGGTCGCCACAGCGGAATGAACCGCCAACTATTCCAGCATATGTTTTACACAGCGGATGCCCTTCCAGCTGCAACCCAGTACTGGGAAACCCCCATACACTCTCATATTCACACACACACTCAAACACTACAGCCAATCTAGTTAATCCAATTCACCTATAGCACATGTGTTTGGACTGTGGGGAAAACCGGAGCACCCGGAGGAAACCAACACCAACACAGGATGAACATGCAAACTCCATACAAAAATGCCAAATGACCCAGCCGGGACTCGAATCAGCAATTTTCTTGCTGTGAGGCCACAGTGCTAACCACTGAGCCACCATGCGGCCTCCTGTACCTCATGAAGTTCATATTTACATGTTGGAAATAAACAGGAACATGTCAAAGCAAGGTTTTTCCATGATTTGTTTGCGAGGCAAATGAACAGTCAAATCAATCCTCATAGTGTAGCTCAGAAATCTGTTCAAGCTTACTCTGAAAACAAGCCTTTGAGGTATATTAATCTGTGTAAATGTAAAAGCTGCATTTAAAAGAAATAAAGAATAGAAATACAGATTTTTAGCAGTCTGAGACAGAAGCATCCAAGAACAAGCAAAATCCCATCTGACAAGTCAATGCAAGTTTCATAACTCCTAAATAATTGGACCAAAAGCATGGTCGGATCCAGCCGAACTAAACAGAGACGGTGCTTTAGAGAGCCATTATTTATCTAGAGTCATCTGATCAGTCTGGATGAAGTCATCCGCAGCATCTATTCACCTCTAAACTCGTCTATTTGAATTGTAAATGCTGTGGGTGTGCTGCAAAACATCACAATCCAAACACAAACACGGCTTAAAGGCTCCAGCAAGAAAACATCACTGGCTAAAACAGACTGGAAAAAATACATCACAGCAGGAAAAATGTAAATCCATAAATCGAAAAATGAAAACCTGGACTTAAAGCTGGCGACCGCTGGTGATGTTTGATCATTTAAAAATGACATCATGTGAATATGATCCCCTGGTGATGATGATGATGATGGGATGGACCAGAAGTACAGGTGGAGGTCACGAACTGTAGACACACACACACACACACATACAGTGTATATATAAGCACTGAACATTCACCAGCAAGCATCGACTCAACACGGCGTCTGGTAAGAGGTTTGTTTCATTTGTGCATTGTATGTCTGGGGTGATTGACGACTTTAGAATGATATTCATTTAAAATTGTAATTATAAGAGAGCACTTATGATTCAAAATTAAAAAATAAAACAAAATTCAAAGTTTGCCTGAATTAACTGGATTTAAAATGTTTTATTATAATGTTTTAAGGTCTGATAACATTTATTACACATTTTAAATAAACAATACAACCAATATATAAGTCAAAAGTTTAGGGTCAGTGTTTTTTTCCATGTTTATTTTTATTTTTTTAAAGAAAATGATTCTGTTCATCAAGGCGGCATTTATTAAATGTAAAAACAATTGTTAGATTGTTATATTTTTATTAAATAACTGCCTTCTTACTGTATGTAGCTACAAATGTAAATATTATTAGTCATGATTGCTTTTATTACTATTACCATTAATAATAATAATAATAATAATAATAATAATAATAATAATAATAATAATAATAATAATCACTTTAGTGATTTCTGAAGGATCATGTGACTCTGAAGAAGAGTAATGAAGCTGAAAATTCATCTTTAAAATGACTGGAATAAATGAATAAATTAAATAATAAACTACTTTTGAACAGTTATTTATTCGTGCTATATCTACACCATAACTTTTCGATCCAGATGGATGAGGCAACCATCACTGCATCCAAAATGGTAAAAAGCGTTGGAGTAACGATTGATGACCAACTAAACTTCTCTGAGCACATTTCTAGAACTGCTCGATCTTGCAGATTCGCACTCTATAACATCAGAAAGGTCCGACCCTTCATATCTGAACATGCAGCTCAACTCATTGTTCAAGCTCTTGTTCTCTCCAAACTGGATTATTGCAACTCTCTTCTAGCCAGGCTTCCAGCTAATTCTATCAAACCTCTTCAGCTGCTTCAGAACGCAGCAGCACGAGTGGTCTTTGATGAACCCAAAAGAGCACATGTCACTCCGCTACTCACCCGTTTGCACTGGCTGCCAGTTGCTGCTCGAATCAAATTTAAAGCTCTGATGTTTGCTTACAAAGCGACCTCTGGCTTTTTTCCTTCGTATCTGCTCTCACTTCTGCAGATTTATGTGCCCTCCAGAAACTTGCGTTCTGTGAATGAACGTCGCCTCGTGGTTCCATCCCTAAGAGGGAAGAAATCACTCTCCTGAACTCTCACATTCAATCTGCCCAGTTGGTGGAATGAACTCCCTAACTGCATCAGAACAGCAGAGTCACTTGCTGTTTTAGAAACGACTAAAAACTCAACTATTTAGTCTCCACTTTCCTTCCTAATCTTCAACTGCCTCTCTGGCTATACCACTAACTGTACTCTCTCTCTCTCAAAAAAAAAAAAAAAACATTACTAATGCTTTGCTTCTTAGACTTTACACACCTGAAACTTGTCTATAGCACTTGTTCACTGCTGCTCTTATAGTTGTGTAAATTGCTTCCTTGTCCTCATTTGTAAGTCGCTTTGTATAAAAGTGTCTGCTAAATGACTAATTGTAAATGTAAATATCGTTTCACAATTGTACAATTTGTACTGTTTTTTGATTAAATAAATGCAGCCTTGGTGAGCAGGAGAAGTTTATTTTAAAACATTTAAAAATCATACTGACCCCAATATATATATTAAACTGTAGAACTAAAAAACAAAATACTTGAAACCTGATTATCTTATTTAAAAAAAAAAAATGTACATATATTTTTACAGTGCAGCTACTAAAGTAGAAACTTCATCCAAAAAAATAAATAAATAAATCACTCAGTGTTTGACTTAATATTTCATGTATTTAATCTCCAGATTTCTGAGTTGACATGAAGAGCATAACCCCAGTGAAGATGCTTTCTGCATGTGCTCTGCTCCTGCTGGCGTTCAGTGTGACCGACGGACTCATCATGACTAAATGTGAGCTGAAGGCCAAACTGGACGCCGCTCAGTTCCAGCAGATCATAGCCAATGGAGAGAAGATCCCCGTCAACAATCTCATCGCCAGACGTGAGTTTTTATTCCTTTAATCAGCTTCTTTATGAATATACAAGGGGCTAGACGACGTATGCCAAAATTCAATGGTAATAATGAGTAAGAACAGTGTTGGTATCATGTGCACATCAAAAATACAGTGAGTCACTATTTATTATTTAAAGTGTTTGAGCTTTTTAAGAGTATTCAGATTTTATTTTGAAGTGGTGCTTGGAGATTTCATTAGTTAATTAGCTTAAAGGGCACATAGGTTACCCCTTTTTTCAGATTTAATATAAGTCTTTTGTGTCCCCAGAATGTGTCTGTAAAGTTTCAGCTCAAAACACCCATCAGATTATTTGTTATAGCTGTCTGAAGTGTCTCTATTATAGCTGGTAAAACTTGGCTGCTGTTTTTTTGTACTGGGCCTTTAAGGCTAGTCCTCCCCACCCACAGTTCCCACGTGACTCTCAGCAACATGCCTCAGTCGCAGCCCTCGGCTGCCTCAGGAAGCAGATCTCACGTCATTTGTGAGAAATACTACAGTAAGAACTTTAACAATCAGTATTTGATGCAGTTTTTTTAGTTGCAACCATGAGTCACACACAAAGTCGTTACAAAGTTCACACACACACACACACACACACACACACACCAAGGACACGCGCGCACACACACACACCCACACCCACAGAGAGAGAGAGAGAGAGAGAGAGAGAGAGAGAGAGAGAGAGAGAGAGAGAGAGAGAGAGAGAGAGAGAGAGAGAGAGAGAGAGAGAGAGAGAGAGCGTGCGTGTTTAGCTTCGTACTCTGCACACATATGTGACAGGATACAGGTTAATCTCCACTGCTGTATGGATATCTGTTATGTTAATGTACAAAACCTGATTTAACGTCCATAAACCAGGATTGAAGCTTCTTTTATAATTGTTCTGACACGCGGCTGTGCTGATGAAGTAAAGCTGAAGTAAATCGCTGTAATTCATTACACACATGCTCTGTTTTAAGACATTTTAACTTGTAAAACTCACTCTTGATCACGTTTGATGATAATTAATGATCCTAGCGAACTGAACACACCTTTTATTCCCTGTTGCTTTGCACACGTCCTGTCTTGTTGATATGATTATACACGTGACTACCGGGACATGTTAATACGCAGCTGTCAATCAATAGTGGTGGGCGGGGGGACCGCACTCCAACGTAAAGTTGCGGTCGATCTGAAAACCACTCCAATTGGTCCACCGTTTTTTATGTTGTTAAATTGAAAAAAAAGGACTGGGTGTGTTTATTTCACCCCAATATGACGGTCCATACACTACTGTACATCTACACACGTCTGTCCAAACAGCTTTAAAAGTAGATTTTTCACCATAGGTGCCCTTTAAAATTAGCTTCTTAATCTGGCTTTTAACATGCAGAATTTTCAATTAATAATTAAATTTTATTTTATTTTATTTTATTCTATATATTGGCAATCAACAGCAACACAATAAACAAAAAATGAAAACTACAAAAGCTTTAATTAATCTTAGCTGATGTTAATTTCTTAGCTGTTGCCTAATAACACGTTAAAATCCATTGCAATCAGAATACAAGTCTGAATACAAGTCACAAACATTTTATTCAATGGAAAAATATCAAAGAATGTTCAGTTGTGTTTTTTTTATAATATTGACATAGTAAATATAATAAGTGTATATTTTTATCCCTGTTGATTTTAACCCATTATCTAACATTTATTATTAAGATTTTACCGTACCTTTATCATCCTTTTGCAGTTTTGTTTGGTTGAAGCATTTGTTTACTCCGAACATGTACACTTTATTAGATACACCTTACTAGCACTGGATTGGACTTCTTTTTGGCTTCAGAGTTGCCTTAATCCTTTGTGGCATAGATTCAACAAGGTAGTTGAAATATTCTCCATATTGACATGATAGCATCACACAGTTGCTGCAGATTTGTTGGCTGCACATCCATGATGTGAATCTCCCGTTCCACCACATCCCAAAGCTGCTCTATTTGATTAAGCTCTGGTGACTGTGGAGGCCATTTGAGTACAGTGAACTCATTGTCATGTTCAAGAAACCACCTGAGATGATTCACGCTTTATGACATGGTTATCCTGCTGGAAGTAGCCATCAGAACACAAATGCTCTTCTGCATATCTCGGTTGTAACGAGTGATTATTTGAGTTACTGTTGCCTTTCTATCAGCTGGAACCAGTCTGGCCATTCTCCTCTGATCTCTTGCATCAACAAGGCATTTGCACCCACAGAACTGCCGCTCACTGGATATTTTCTCTTTTTCAGACCATTCTCTGTAAACCCCAGAGATGGTTGTGCCTGAAAATCCCAGTAGATCAGCAGTTTCTGAAATCCTCAGACCAGCCCGTCTGACACCAACAACCATGCCACGTTATCCAAATCACTTAAATTCTCTTTCTTCCCCATTCTTATGCTCCGTTTGAACAGCAGCAGATCGTCTTGAGCATGTCTACATGCCTAAATGCATTGAGTTGCTGTCATGTGATTGGCTGATTAGAAATTAGCATCAAAGAGCAGTAGGATAGGTGTACCTAATAAAGTGGCCCATGAGTGTATATACAATAAGGTAAAGCAATAAATGTTTTCTTACTATATCTTCAACATTTGAAATACATCAAAGATGACAAGAATGGGTGTCGTTGAATAATTTTAGGACAACTTTGATGAAAGGATTTGATATACTTTAAATGTTGACTACTGTATATTATACAGCAGCTCAGGTCATTATCCTGTTATTACCATATACCGCTATAAAAGCTGCAGCAAGTAATCGCAACAAGAAAATGTGATACCTACGGTGAAAAGGTGATACCTACAGAGGGCAACTTTTTGGAGAAATATTGAGAGAGTTTATTTGCTGATACTTTCTAATTGATAATGGGCTACAAAACTCTATCTAGATCCACTTGCCCTATATCTCAGCCAGTTGTCCATTGATGGCATTACCACCCAAAGTTACCCAGCAACATAGCTCTCAAAAAGTTGCCCTGTTCATCATCACCTTCCCTCTTCAGAATGAAAGATCACCCTATTTAACACCAGACTTTTCTATCTTCCCTTTCTGAGACAGTGGTCTGCATGGCCAACAGCACAGCCTTCAACACCAGCTCCGTCAAAGTGATCGCGCTCAACAATAAACAGAAGAGATCAGCTCCAAACCCGGCAAAACCTCCAGCTCAAGACCCAGCACACGCTGTAGCTCACAATACATCTAAAGATCCACCACACAATGCATCAAAAGCTCCACCTCATGCAGCACCATCCAAAGCTCCAGCCCACCTTGCATCTAAAGCTCCAGCTCATGCATCTAAAGATCCACATCACAATGCATCTAAAGCTCCACCACCATCTAAAGCTCCACCTCGTGCACCAGCATCTAAAGCTCCACCTCAGGCTGCACATAAAGCTGTAATTCACGATGCATCTAAAGCTCCACCATCCCGAGTTCCACCTCAGGTTCCAACAGGACGAACCCCAGAAGGCCCCACCAAAGCTCCCCATAGCTCTGGCAATGAGACACAGCATCCACAGCCCAAAGCTATGGAGAGACTGTATGGAGTGTTTCAGCTCAGTGATCAGCTGGCCTGCGTCTCCGGCATGGCGCCATCACTCAACATCTGCAACATGAACTGCAATGGTGAGTATCAATATCAGTTATAATGCTGAAAACGCACATTTCTTGTGACCCAATTCATTTCGTCATCAGCATTGTACATGCATCAGGTATGCACCAAACCTGGGACGTACCAAGTTGATGTAGAAGTACTAGTGGGCATACAAACACCAAATGTATGACAACTGACTGAAGTGAGATTGTACATTGTGTGCCCATCAAAAGGATGTGTGTTTTCATGCCAGCAGGTGGCAGTAGTCTGTACTATCATTCCACAAAGGGAAACTAGTGCTGCACACATACAAATCGTAAATTAAGCAGCATTTATAAACCATTTTTACCGTACTTCTCGCTCACCACAGATGTCTGATAATCTGATAATCTACATAGTTTGCAAATGTTTAAGAAATGCCATCAAATGACAGCCAGTTTCTTTGCGTTCCCTCAAAATTTGCATCAATGGCTTAATTTTCATCACTTTAGCTTTTGAACAGTCAATCCACTTGGTATGTCCCGGGTTTAAAGTATGCAATGCTTCCCTGTATAGCTATGGTCAGCTTTATCATTCGTCATTTCAATCATGCGTCATTGCACAGATGTCAAAGTAGCACGAGAGCGATTACAGATTGCAGTACAAATATTTGTAATCTCTTAAAGGTGCAGTATGTAAGTTTTTGACTCTTCGAAAGCATAAAAAATACTCTAATATATTTGCAGATATTTAATTATATATTATATTATACTGTTTAATGCTGAAGTCAGATATTCTGCTTTGAAAATGTGTTTTCCATGGCGGAACGTCGGTCTTTGTTTTGGTCATTTTAACCTGCCCACTGCCAGTTTAGCCAATTATATTTTAGCTCACCGGGTTGCCTTGGAGGAAAACAGCAGATTTCATTCATTCAGAAAGGCTCTGAAAGCATGCGTCCGTGACTGTAATGCGACCTCCGGTGGACAGTAGATTCAGTTCCACATGAGGTTATTGATTAGCAAATGATATAAATATTACAAGCGTAAACATTAGGTGAGCAGGTTACATTGTAACCGCGTGTCCTAACACCACGCATTGTGACGAGTGAGGAGCAATTGATGAGCAATTTGGCTGTTTGCACCAGAAGAAATTTAAATACAGCCATTGAGAAGCACAGCATATGCACTCACTCACGGAATGGTAAGGTTTACAATCTATTTAATACATATTAACCCTCTTTAACATTATTTAATGTAGATGCTGAATCACTGATATGTGTTTGGTTCTAAAGTTCAATTTCAAACGGTTTATTTTATTGTCAAGATCTGAGGTGAACTATCTGCTGCTGCTTTCAGTAGTATGGTAATAAATGTCACGTGAAATGGCATTCAAACTCACATTATTAGCATTTTACACTGAATAAAGCACATGAGGTGTACTTGAGGTGATCAGTGTCAAGTTTTTAGTTGTTCAGCTGCAAGAAATAGAAACGGTCTCTAAAATATCAATTCGAGGTGTTGGTTAGGACAAAAACTCCTTTTAATATGGAGAACATTCCTTCTATTGGTGCCGCTGCTTTTATTTAGAACATGGTTTAAATCACTCGCTCCTGTCCTCAATCTGGCAACCTGCGCTTGCGTTTGTTTTGAACCAGGAGTGCAATACTCAGTTCAACCACTGGGTGTCAAACTTACATACTGCACCTTTAATAAACATGATTATGAGATGGAGATGGCATAAATAGTTAATTGTTTGATTTGAAAGTATATTTGAGCATTAGTGAGACTGAATTTGTTGTATAACAAACCTGAAACAAGTCATCACTAAAGTTTGAGCTTGAAATTCTGTCAGACGGCGCTACGGAAAGGGGCAGGCATAAAACAAGATGATTAGACATTGATAAAGTGAGCGATTGCTCCATATTTGAAAATTTCTGTACAGAACATTTTCTACCTATTGGTCTCATGCAGAGGAGAGCAGGGCAGGGGTGTTGTTGTAGGTGACAGAGAAGAGTGATGGGGTGGGTGTGGATAGTAGAGGTGTGAACTAGGGTTGGGGGATGTTGACCAATTTGGCATCGTACGATGTCTATTGTGAAACATCGTGATGGACGATGGCATCATCGTCATAGGCGGAGGTGAATTAATTATTTATGAATAACGAATTAATTATTTGTAGACTACCGTTTCAACTACCTGACCCGCATGGTGTTTGTTTTACCCATAAACAAATCATGAATAAATAAAGATAAGTTGCACACAAATTACCACCTGTCAATCACTTTTAACTTAGGACTCTGCCATGAATAGGCAGAGCGATCGGTGTCGTTAATATGGCATCGACAAACTTGGTCGGTAAAAAAGGTGCCCAACCAACAGTATCTGAGAATCAGTATCTGTGAAAGCGAAAGATTGAAGCAGTGTACTGACGCTGTGTTACCTGATAGATTCAAAAGACCGAAGAGTCGTTAGATAGAGAGAAGATTCATTAAATATCACGTTTAACAACTACAGTGAGATGCGATACTGCGGGACTTCCTTGATGACCTGTCCGACGTGCACTGCTCTCTAGAGTTCAGACGAGCGCATTACAGCGTGTGTGGCTGTGTGTGTGTGTGTGGTCACATGATGTGCGTGATGTGTCAGAAATGCTAGGTAAAACACAGTGTGGATGTGGATCATTTTCATTCTAAAATACCCTTTTAAAACTTAGACCTATTAGTGTAAATGGGGTTTAAGTGTGTATTTTTCACGAGCGGGTTTGCGATGGGGGCAGTGCAGATGATCGGCGATGCTGGCTCAGCATCGAGTTGTCTGTCGGCCATTGGTGATGGACGATGGCATCGTCTATCGGCCCAACCCTAGTGTGAAACTACACTGGTTTCACGGTTTGGTTACAATTATTGTGCCATTGATTTGGTTCAATTCGTTATCTCTGTGCATTGACGACGCTTTCCATACACAATTTTATATTTCACTTTACAGCACAACATTTCTTGTATTAAAAAGAATAAATCTATTTATATTTATATATTATTTGTGATACAAGTTTGTCCTTTTATACAAACAGTCCGATATATAAACTGCACCTTTAAAAACTCAAGTACATGCACAGATGACATGAGCTTTTATAGCAAATAAACAAATGTAAATATCCTGCTTGATTTCTTGTTGTTGAGCGAGTTCTTACAGCCCTATTGGTCATGTGCTCAACAGAAAGGTCTGCAATTGGCTCCAACGCTCTGGTGCTGTTCATCGATTAGTGACACTAATAAACGGCAGTGGCAATCACAGCTGATCTGTGATAGACGCGGAACAGAAAACTCGCTATCGAGACGCGCGTTTGTGTCTGGATCAACAATTATGGCTGTAACAGCCAAGAGGAGAGGAAAAGTCATGCTAGCAGGTCAAAGGTTGAGAGAGAGACAGAAATGGAGTTTTCTTTATAGTAGGGGGCTTCTGCTATAACTTCAGTGTCAGTGAAAGACTGTCCATAAGCAGTGAATTGTGCACAGTTTCTGCGTTTTTAATAGTCGGAGTGTTTTAATTACTCGCAGTCTCCTCCCTCGATAAATTACATCAGTACGTACTAACCGGCTATAATCTATTACTGAATCGATACCGAATTATCTGCGTTTGCATCTCGGTGCACCAAAGAAACAATTGATTTTGACACCCCTAGTGGATAGGGTGGGGGATTGCGGACGCGACTACTCCACGGCTGCTTTTATGGGCATGCCGGCTTTTCAATCACTAATCGACCAACACCATCGCCACCCACCACCCCTCTTCACTTACCGATTAAACTTGTGTTTTAATTATTTTCCTTCTTTTTATTTCTGCACAAAAGCTTTGCTTGATGATGACCTCACCAATGACATCGCCTGCCTGAAGACCCTGATAACCAGCATGTAAGTGTACACAGACATACTTACTTAATCCTTTAGGTTTCTTTGGTACGATACACACAAAAGTGTTTATCATTTAACTACAAAATAACTATAACATGCCTACTTTCATAACAGGAAAGCCAAAGGCAATCCTAACAGTCTTAAGATGTAAGTTGAAAATGTTTTTATGACCTTTAATAAAATTGAACAATAATATTAACTTGATTCATGCCTGATGGCTCACACACACAATGTTTTCTGTGTTTCAGTGCGAATATGCTGTTGGTGAAGGAGTGTCGCTCTGTCGTTCCCTCTAAGATATTCGCAAACTGTGCCTAAAACGGATGATCAGACTGACTTCGACTGAGTTAATCTCAAACACAGCAGTCTGATGTTTTCATTGGCCTTTGACTGAATGCTAATGAGGTCATTATGATGGTGGCGGGAACTTTGAACAACTAGTAATAGAGGAAGTTTGTACACGCTTTAGTTTGATGCTGTAATACTGTTTCAGTAGAAATATTAGAACTAATTCTGTTTTAAACTTCTGTCATACTGTATGCCACTGTGTCTAAGGGATTTTTAAAGATCAGCACTTTATTATACGATACAATAAAAACTGGAGCACTCGATGTTGTCATTTTCTTATTATATTAAAGCAAAAAGGCAACGAAATGCCATATATTCAAGATGAAGCTGATTTAAGGATTGTTTAAAGGGGCTATATTGAAATTTTCATGTATTAATCACTTTTTATTGGCATTTTAAACACATACATAAAGGAAAATGGGGTAAAAATAAGGGGAGATTTTGTCCTAATGATAAGGGGAAATGAGGCAAACATACAGCAAAAGCATTTATCAATTTTAGGATGTTTCCTTTCAATTAAAGTTGATATTGAATTATGACAAAGTGGTTCAAAGACATGACTTCAAATCTTTAAACTTGAAACATGACGTGAAACTACAACATGAACCTGAAACATAACATTCACCAAACTGCAGGTTACACATAAAGTTATACCAGGAAAGAAATAAAACATGAGGGGTTTATTTAAGAAACAATGGGGACCACATGACAAAAAACAACCAATGAGAAATGATACACATCATTAAAGACAACATGGCATGAAGCAGGAAGCACAAGACTAAACTACAAAATAAAGGAAGAAGGTGCTAAAGGTAAATCAATCGACATCAATCAAAACCGCGAGGAATTTCAAAGACAGTTTACTTCTTTTAAAACTAATTCAAGAGTTTACACTTAGCTCATGACTTTAAAAAAAAGCTTGTTTGGCATGCTGTCCCGGTAGAGAGCCCTGAGCTCAAGGGATCCTCGAGTCCAGGGCTCCCTCCCTTAGCTCAGGTCGATCTCAAAACTCCCCCGCAGCTGAGGCTAAGGTGAACTTCCCGAGAGCAAGACATATAGGAAAAGAGACTTAGGTTTATTTTGTCTATAATGTAGAGAATATTTGGACGGTGGAAGGAAACCGGGGAAAAACCATGCGGACATGGGGAGAACACGCAAACTCTGCACAGAAATACCAGATGGTCCAGCAAGGAGCCGGAGCCATTGGTATTCTTGCTGTGAGGCAACTGGGCTGTCATGCCACCCATTCTGGATAAAGGTGGAGGAAAGAGGTTTCTTCCAGATAAAGATAGAAAGGAAATGAAGGTATATATAGAAACTTAGGATCCTTTGATTTGAGGATCGTGATTAGCTAATATGGGCTAGCTGGGTCAATTGTGAGCACATGCTCCTCTTGAAATTAGTTTAATATTAAACTTCACTTAAAATACATTATTTATTTACATAAATACTTTGTGTCAACTTACACATTCAATGTTTTCCACTACACTTTTAGACACGCACTCGCAAACTTCTCTTTCCTTGTTCCCTATGGGGAATCCTTCATAAACACTTCTCCAAATGAGGGAAATTTACATGAACATACCCTTGATCTTGACCCAAATCAGAATTTCCCAACAAGCTATACTTTCATAATAAATGCATAAAGCACCCAAATCTGTTATCTACAAATCTGTCTTAGACTTATATATTATTCCCCCTCCATCTGAGCTTTTGGTTCACCTTAACTGAATGAAAACATAAGAGACTGACAGAAATGATCATTTAAGAAGACTATTTCAGACAACATTTGGAGGTTTTTGCATCTGAACTCTTCTTTTGTTTTGTTTTTTCTAAGTGCTGCATAAAAATTGCGTAAATATTTAACACAAATAAACCACAGTGCTATCATGTCCTTAAAGGTACATATTAATACCCAAAAAGTACAAATGTGTACCTCATAGTACTTCAAAAGGTACAAAAGTGTACCTAAAAGGTACTAATGTTCACCTGTATGGTACAAAAGTGTACTTTTTGAAAAGGAACCGCGCCAGTGACAGAATTTGTACCTTTATTTCTGAGTGTGACATTGCAAAACTCAGATAGAGTCTGATTAGAACTGCTTTTTTAATGTATAATTCATAATAAGATAATTAAATTAGGTTTGAAACTAATTCTTGCCTATAACTGTTGTGAGTTTCAGGTCTTTAAATGACAGTGCCATGCCCGAAAAGAGCTTTTTCACAGAAGCATTAAGTCTTTATAAGAAACTGTCAACAGATCCACCCAAATAAACGACAGTGGGGATTTAAAGCTTTAAAGAGCGACTTCTGACCTCTATTATTATACTGTACTGTATGTCTGCTGCAGTCATGATACCCTTGTCATTTCAGTAACTATAAAAATAAAAAAAGATTTGTATACACACAAGCTAAAATGATTTAAAAGATTGTACATTTCTACTGAAACAAGGATGCTTTCAGCCCCAAGACATGCGGTTTGGGTGGAAGAAAAGCTTGGGAGGAACCAAAACTTAGCAGGTCGTAATTTTCTGGACGAAATAAGGACACACACAAAAAAAACGATTAATCTTTGTGTTAATTGTGCGGTGAATCAGCAGCACAGGTGGAGCTGTGGGTGGAGGCGACTGGAACATATAAAAGTTACACGATTAAGACTGAGGAACATCTGAAGACTTTCACTCATCTGCTTCAACAACTGGTAAGATTTTTTTAATACATTTTTGTTAGAATTTCCCTACCTAAATGTATTATGAATATACTGTTCAAATATTTGGGATCAGTCACATATTTCTGGAAAAAAAAGTCTCTAATGCTCACCCGGGCTGCATTTATTCGATCCAAATTTATTATTTTAAATAACCGTTTTAAATAAATAACTATTGCTGACTGTGAGGACGATAGTGATGGCCGATTGCGAATGAATCATTCTTTTTAACCAGATCTTATTAGTGAACTGTTCAAACCAGTTCACCAAATTGAACTGAATCGTTTGAAACATCGTTTACTCAGGAATTGCTCTTTACTCAAACACACACACAGCTAACCTAATAAAAGCATCTTTTGTTCTCCATCAGATCAGAAAATGAAGAGTTTTCTCTTAGTGAAGATGCTGTGTGCATTTGCTCTGCTTCTGCTGGTGGCCAGAGCGACTGAAGCACGGATTGTGAGTAAATGTGAGCTGAAGGAGAAGCTGGAAGCAACTCAGATCGAGGTCATTAGAGCCATGGGGGACAAAATGATTGTGGAGGAGCTCATCTCTAGACGTGAGTTAAAGATTTAGGAGTTCAGGACATTATATGATGTGCTGATTGGGCCTGTTGCAGATTTGCTTGTCCCGATTAATTGCTGCAGGTTTTATCACGGTGTGCGGTATTATCGCAATATTGAGGTAAACTGCAAAAAAAGTTATGATGAGAAAAAAAATGTATTGCTTTATAAAAATATTTAGTGTATTGCTTTATTGTATATACATTTTAAGAGTAAACTAATTTGCAGACAAATATATATATGTATATATATGTATATACATATATATATGTATGTATGTATGTACATACGTACGTATGCATGTACGTGTGTGTGTGTGTGTGTGTGTGTGTGTGTGTATGTACGTACGTGTGTGTATGTATGTATGTATGTATGTATGTATGTATGTATGTATGTATGTATGTATGTATGCATGTATGTATGCATGCATGCATGCATGCATGCATGCATATATATATATATATATATATATATATATATATATATATATATATATATATATATATATATATATATATATATATATATATACAGTTGAAACCTAAATTTTATATACACTCTAATAAAAGGCACATAACATTTTTTTAAATGTCTGATGTACATTTGCTAAATGGCAAAATATTGAAAGAATTTATTTTTAGAGAATTTTTTAATAAATTTTTTAATTTCTAGACAGTCTAAAGTTTACATTTATTTCCTAAGTATTTTTTAGCTTTTCCTTTAATCTGTATAATTTGGGTAAAACGTTTTGGGTATTCTTCCACAAGCTTCTCACAATAGTTTGCAGTTTGGCCCATTCCTCCTGACAGAACTGGTGTAACTCAGATTTGTAGGCTGTATTGCTCGCACAAGCTTTTTCAACTCTGCCCTCAAATTTTCTATAGGATTGAGATCAGGGCTTTGTGATGGGCACTCCAAAACATTCACTCTGTTGTCCCTAAAGCACATTTTAATTAATTTGGCAGCATGCTTAGGGTCATGGTACATTTAGAAGACCTATTTGGGGCCAAGCTTTAATTTCCTGGCTCGAGATTAATTTCAACCTGTCTCGAGACGTTGCATAAGTATTTCTACATTATGTTCTTTCTTCATGATGCCATTTATTTTGTGAAGTGCACCAGCACCCTCCTGCAGCAAAACATCCCCACAACATGATGCTTCCACCCCCATACTTGACGGTTGGGATGGTGTTCCCAGACTTGTAAGCTTCCCTCTTTGTCCTCCAAATGTAACATTGGTCATTACGGCCAAACAATATTAATTCCATCAGACCACAGAACATGTCTCCAAAAATTAAAGTATTTTTTTCAGTGTGATTTTGCAAATTGTAAATTTGCTTCAACCAGTGTCTTCACAGCATCTTTTGCTTTAGTTCTGGGGTTTATCCACACAGTTCGCACCATAACACATTCATCTCTGGGACACAGAATCCTTCTCCTTCCTGAGTGGTATGATGGCTGGACATTCCCATGTTTTCAGCCCATCTGCAAGGTCCCTTTCATCGCTGCTTGCAGCTTTAATTTTGTTTTGTTTTCCTTCATTCTGATGCAGTTGTCTGCAAAGCCAGCATGACAGGCTTCAACACCAGCTTGGTTAAAACCATCATCGTCAACCCGAACCCCTTAAATATCTTCTCCACCCGGCGTTTGGTCTGGCGTCTGTATGGCTTGTTTCAGCTCAGTGATCAGTGGGCCTGTGATTCTGGCCTGACACCGTCGCTCAACGTCTGTAACATCAGCTGCTCTGGTGAGATCCGGAATTAAAATGATCAACTCCAGTTAAACACAGTTAAATGAGGTTTTGACTTTTTTTTTCTTTTCTTTAAAAGACTTGATCGATGATGACGTCACTGATGACATCGCCTGCTTGAAGACCGTGATCAGCAGCATGTAAGAAAATACATTTAGTTTGAAATAAGGCTGTGTGATATTTATACTTGATAGTAACAGTTTCAGAAATAGTTTTTGTCGCTCACTTTGCCAGAAAAAGCTAACAAAAACACATCTGGAGAGTTCAAAAGCCTTTTAGAATGCAGTTACAGCATATTACATTTACATTTAGTCATTTAGCAGACACTTTTATCCAAAGCGACTTACAAATGAGGACAAGGAAGTAATTTGCACAACTATAAGAGCAGCAGTGAACAAGTGCTATAGGCAAGTTTCAGGTGTGTAAAGTCTAAGAAGCAAAGCATTAGTAATGTTTTTTTTTTTTTTTTTTTGAGAGAGAGAGAGAGAGTACAGTTAGTGGTATAGCCAGAGAGGCAGTTAAGATTAGGAAGGAAAGTGGAGACTAAATAGTTGAGTTTTTAGTCGTTTCTTGAAGACAGCAAATGACTCTGCTGTTCTGATGCAGTTAGGGAGTTCATTCCACCAACTGGGCAGATTGAATGCGAGAGTTCGGGAAAGTAATTTCTTCCCTCTTAGCTATGGAACCACGAGGCGACGTTCATTCACAGAACGCAAGTTTCTGGAGGGCACATACATCTGCAGAAGTGAGAGCAGATAAGAAGGAGCAAAGCCAGAGGTCGCTTGGTAAGCAAACATCAGAGCTTTGAATTTGATGCGAGCAGCAACTGGCAGCCAGTGCAAACGGGTGAGTAGCGGAGTGACATGTGCTCTTTTGGGTTCATCAAAGACAACTCATGCTGCTGCGTTCTGAAGCAGCTGAAGAGGTTTGATAGAATTAGCTGGAAGCCCGGCTTGTAGAGAGTTGCAATAATCCAGTTTGGAGGAAAAAAAAGAGCTTGAACAATAAGTTGAGCTGCATGTTCAGATATGAAAGGTCGGACCTTTCTGATGTTATAGAGTGCGAATCTGCAAAATCGAGCAGTTCTAGAAATGTGGTCAGAGAAGTTTAGTTGGTCATTATTTTGGTCATATTAGTTGGTCATTTAGTTGGTCATATTATTTCAATTACGAAAGCAAAAAGTATCCTCGTATGAGTTTGTTTAATTACATTTTATTACATTCTAAGATTGATTTCATGTTGATTTTTAAGTTTAACAAACAAGAAATTAATATTCGAGTGAACAAAATTTTAGACAAAATATGTTTTTTTCTTGTTTCGTCAATAAAAATTATTCCAAAAAAAGCCAAAAATGTTTTTAAATAAATGAAAAATAAATCAATTAGTCGTTGATTCATTTAATCTGATTTGAATGTTTTTTGAATTAATGATTCAGTGAATCATTCATTAGGATAATGTCTTGTCGCCACCTACTGGCACTTTAGTGTCATATTAATTTATCTATGAAAGGCATATCTGAGACCAGCACAAAAGACCAGCACAAAAGCATAAAAACACAATGCTGTTTTACGATTATCAATAATAATTAAATAAAATAAAATAAAACATTAATAAAATCAATATCACAAATCCGGGGCGACGAAGTGTCGCAGTAGGTAGTGCTGTCGCCTCACAGCAAGAAGGTCGCTGGTTTGAGCATCGGCTGGGTCAGTTGGCGTTTCTGTGTGGAGTTGGCATGTTCTCGCTGCGTTCGTGTGGGTTTCCTCCAGGTGCTCCGGTTTCCCCCACAGTCCAAAGACATGCGCTACAGGTGAATTGGGAAGGCTAAATTGTCCGTAGTGTATGAGTGTGAGTGCGTGTGTGTAGATGTTTCCCAGAGATGGGTTGCGGCTGGAAGGGCATCCGCTGCGTAGAACATGTGCTGGATAGGTTGGTGGTTCATTCCACTATGGCGACCCCGGATTGATGAAGGAACTAAGCCGACAAGAAAATAAATGAATGAAAGATATCACAATTCCCTAGTTTGGGCACAATTTTCACCCTGGAACTGCTAGGTTTGAGAAAAGGTGAAATTTTAAAGATTATTTTTAATTGCATCTTTCTTGTAAAACATATTTCTAAAAATCTTGGCTGGCAAGAGCGCGTGGAATGGGAATGTAAAATCACCAATGTAATAAAACTTATAATAAAATATGCAGAGTTTACCAATGTATTTAAATAAATCACTGTATTACATTCTTAATATCATGTCAACTGTCTTCACAGTAAACCTAGACCCAAACAGAAGCCCAATGAAATAACTCTACCTATTACAACGTAAGTTGAAATTAATGACTTTTTTATTGTCTCAACGTTTATAATTTTTCCATGTTCAGAAGAGAAACCTGTACACTATGGCATGTGTTGATGTATTTGTCTTTTTTGTCATGAAAAATCAAGAAAATAAATAAATATAAAAATAAATATTCAGTTAAGGCAATGCACCACCTGTGTGTACATATACATATTCATTTATTTATCTATCCATCTATCTTAAATTAAAATTAAAGAATGAATATGTATCTTCTATTTTACAGATTGAGCACTATTTTGGTGAGGGAGTGTCACTTCATTGTTGCCTCTGAGTATTTCTTTGAGTGTCTGACTCCAACATCACCAGTGACCGCAACATCACCACAGACCGCAACATCACTTTTAAATGCAACACTGCAAGGGAATGGAACAACAGCATAATTCACTCTTCTAACCCGCTGCATCATGTAGATGTGAACTACAGAATCGACATGTTATCTTACTACCAATACATAACCCTGCTTCTGATTAGCCGTATTGTTACTGTCACTTTAAGAACAAAACATTCCAATGATTCCATGGCAACAACCTTTGATTACTGTCACTTTATAAGCACAACTTTATATTGTTCTCATGGTAACATTGTTTAATTTATGCTACTTTAAAAACATAACACTCCAATGTTCTCATGATAACAGTCTTTGATTTCTGTCACTTTTAAAAGCACAACATTACATTGTTCTCATGGTAACGGCGTTTAATTTGTTACTATAAAAAACACAACATTCCAATGATTCCATGGCAACAGCCTTTGATTTCTGTCACTTTTAATAGCACAACATTACATTGTTCTCATGGTAACAGCGTTTAATTTGTTACTATAAAAAACACAACATTCCAATGATTCCATGGCAACAGCCTTTGATTTCTGTCACTTTTAATAGCACAACATTACATTGTTCTCATGGTAACAGCGTTTAATTTGTTACTATAAAAAACACAACATTCTAATGATTCCATGGCAACAGCCTTCGATTTTTGTCACATTTAAAAAGCAGAATAATCAATTGTTCTCATGATAACAACATTTAATCTGTTATTTTTAAAACACAACATTCCATTGATTCCATAGCAATAGCATTTAAATTATATTACTTTAAAAACAACATTCTAATGATTCCATGGCAACAGCCTACGATTTCTGTCACTTTAAAAAGCACAACATTTTATTGTTCTCACGGTAATGGCGTTTAATTTGTTATTATAAAAAACACAACATTCCAATAATTCCATGGCAACAGCCTTCGATTTCTGTCAATTCCATTGTTCTCGTGGTAACAACGCTTATGTTACTTTTAAAAATATAACATTCCATTGATTCCATGGCAACAGTGTTTAATTTATATTACTTTGAAAACATAACATTGCAACGATTCCATGGCAACAGCCTTCAATTACTATCACTTTCAAAAGCACAACATTCCAATTTTCTCGTGGTAACGATGCTTATGTTACTTTAAAAAATATAACATTAAAACAATTCCATGGTAACAGCCTTTGATTTCTGTCACTTTTAAAAGAACAACATTCCATTGTTCTCACGGTAACATGGTTTAATTTATATAACTTTTAAAACACAACATTCCAGTGAATCCATGGCAACAGCCTTTGATTTCTGTCACATTTAAAAAGCAGAATATTCCACTGTCCTCGTGGTAACAGCATTTAATTTATGTTACGTTAAAAACAACATTCCATTGATTCCATGGCAACAGCCTTTGATTACTGTCACTTTATAAGCACAACTTTATATTGTTCTCATGGTAACATTGTTTAATTTATGCTACTTTTAAAACATAACACTCCAATGTTCTCATGATAACAGCCTTCGATTTCTGTCAGTTTAAAAAGCACAACATTACATTGTTCTCATGGTAACAGCGTTTAATTTGTTACTATAAAAAACACAACATTCCAATGATTCCATGGCAACAGCCTTTGATTTCTGTCACTTTTAAAAGCACAACATTGCACTGTTCTCATGGTAACAGCGTTTAATTTGTTACTATAAAAAACACAACATTCCAATGATTCCATGGCAACAGCCTTCGATTTTTGTCACATTTAAAAAGCAGAATAATCAATTGCTCTCATGATAACAACATTTAATCTGTTACTTTAAAAACACAACATTCCATTGATTCCATAGCAACAGCATTTAAATTATATTACTTTAAAAACACAACATTCTAATGATTCCATGGTAACAGTCATAGATGTCTGTCACTTTAAAAAGCACAACATTGCATTGTTCTCATAGTAACGGCGTTTAATTTGTTACTATAAAAACACAACATTCTAATGATTCCATGGCAACAGCCTACGATTTCTTTCACTTCCATTGTTCTCATGGTAACAACGCTTATGTTACTTTTAAAAATATAACATTCCATTGATTCCTTGGGCAACAGCGTTTAATTTATATTTCTTTGAAAACAACATTACAATGATTCCATGGCAACAGCCTTCAATTCTTGTCACTTTTAAAAGCACAACTTTCCATTGTTTTCATGGTAATATGGTTTCATTTGTCACTTTAAAAGCACAACATTCCATTCTTTCCATGGCAACAGCGTTTAATTTATATTACTTTGAAAACATAACATTCCAATGATTCCAATACAACAGCCTTCGATTTCTGTCACTTTTAAAAGCACAACATTCCATTGTTCCCATGGTAACAGTATTTGTTCCATTAAAATATAACATTCCATTGTTTTCATGGCAACAGCGTTTGATTTCTGTCACTTTAAGAACGCGATCTTCTGATGTTTCTTTTGAATGGTGATGGGGTCAATATGGCGGTGGTGGGACCTGTGTGAGTTTAATAAACATATAAAGCCTCTGAATAAAGGGTGCTGGTGCTTTAATAAACTTTTATTTATTGGACTTACGTACTATTACATTTTTTTTTTTTTTGCTTTAATTTTGTTAATATTTTGTGCCATTTTAAAGGGGAGAAATCAACATTCCCTTTTGAGGTATAAGAGGTCATTGTACTATGAACATATCCTTTAAAGTAAACCTATTAAGCAAATATACCTTTTATAAGGGGTTTAACGCAACTGTGTGGTGTGGATATAGCCAGCCTACAGATAAATTAATTCTATTTTTATAATCACAACGGATTAAAACAGTCTGCAGAAACACTTTGATTGACATTCTCCCTTTGTACGTGTCATCAGAGGGGGAAAACCCCGCCCATTAATGACAATCCCTCATTAGCATAAACAGCCCTAGTGAAAAAGAGCCGTCTGCCGTCCTAGTTTAACACCTTACCTGCTGCAGATGATGACTATTAACCTTATAAATGTAGAGCTTTAGGATGTACAAATGATGACATCTGTGTTTGTAGCTCCACCCTCTTTTGAAAAAAGCACAATCTCATTTGAATTTAAAGCAGCAAAATGGCTAAATTTGGATCAAAGACTAGCAGTTTCAAAGAGCTATGGGGAATTTTGAGCTGAAACTTCATATACACATTGTAGGGACATCAAAGACTTATTTGACATTTTGTAAAAAGGGGCATAATTGGACTACTTTAAGTTTCAGAAAATGCACAATTCAATGCTGGATTTTCAGAAAGATTGAAACTAAGCTGAGGCAGTGACAACTATATTTGGCCCGCCTGAACAGTAAACAGCTTTCTCTGTTATTATAGATCAGTTGATATGCACTGAGTATTTAAGTGTTTTATTCCTACATCACAGCAGCGTTTTATGATAGTTCTTTGATATTCGCAGTTCTGTTTCATCTATGAAATACGTAGAATGTCAAACACACATGCAAAAATCAGCCTTTGATGAACTTTAAAATTATTTTAATTTGCAAAACTATTAGGCTTTTATTCTGAGTTTACAGTTTGTCAGACCTATAATTATTTATTTATTTATTGATGAAAGTAGGCAAAACAGGACAGAAAATGACAGTATAAAACAACTCTAGCATATAAAAGTCTGATTAGTGACTATAAAACAAAAAGTGGTAATCCCGAAATTATAATATGATAAATATTTTTTTCAGTTTTCTTAAGTGGAATTGTTTGTTTGAAATAAGTTTGAAGTTACGCAAATTTGATGGTCATTGTTTTATACCACTTAATGTGCAGTACTAAGAAAGTTTTAATTGGGTTTTCATGGAACTGAGGGAAACAGCGTGTTCTACATATGAAAAGTACAAAACACAATAGTGATTGTGTGCGTCTTTCAGACAGTCATACGAGAGCACGTCAGAAAAGGCCTCTTTATGTCTGCTGGGATTGGGTGTCCGTTTACATATTATGTGAGAACTCTAAACTAACCTACAGAAAAAAGGATATTACGGAGAACCAGATTAGAAGTGCAATGACTTGTCCTAGAATATATATATATATATATATATATATATGTATATATATATATATATATATATATATATATATATATATATATATATATATATATATATATGTATATATATATATTTATGTATATATATATATATATATATATATATATATATATATATATATATATATATATATATATATATATATATATATATATATATATATATATATATTTATGTATATGTATATATTTATATGTATATATATATTAAATATTCAAACAGACAATGGTGATTTAAGTGACTTTGAATGTGGTATGGTTGTTGGTCCCAGACAGGCTGGTCTGAGTATTTCAGAAACTGCTGATCTACTGGGATTTTCATGCACAACCATCTCTAGGGTTCACAGAGAATGGTCAGAAAAAGAGAAAATATATAGTGAGCGGCAGTTCTGTGGGTGCAAATGCCTGGTTGATGCCAGAGGTCAAAGGAGAATGGCCAGACTGGTTCCAGCTGATAGAAAGGCAACAGTAACTCAAATAACCACTCGTTACAACCGAGGTATACAGAAGAGCATCTCTGAATCCACAACATGTCCAACCTTGAGGCAGATGGGCTACAGCAGCAGAAGACCACACCGGGTGCCACTCCTGTCAGCTAAGAACAGGAAACTGAAGCTACAATTCACATAGGCTTACCAAAATTGGACAATAGAAGATTGAAAAAACATTGCCTGGTCTGATGAGTCTAAGTGCGAATCATCTCAGACTGGTTTCTTGAACATGACATTGAGTTCACTGTACTCAAATGGCCTCTACACCCACCAGAACTCAATCCAATAAAGCACCTTTGGGATGTGGTGGAACTGGAGATTCGCATCATGGATGTGAACAAGGTATACGGTATAAAACCACAAAGAAACAAATAAACGAGCTGCTGAGGGGGTGGAGACGATAATTTCATCTTCAGCCTTGTTCGACTTCATGCGATGTTCTGATTTAAACCCAATAAAACACCTTCGGGAGGATTGATAAGGGATACTGCATTGTAAAATACTGAGTTCCACACAATTAGGTTACTTTATGTTGTCCCAACACTAGTCGATTAAGTTAACTTACTTGTTTGTACAAATTTAAGTGAATAGAACAAAAAACAATTAAGTTGTCCTTTAAAAAGAATTGTGTTGATTCAACCCATTTTAAGCACTCATCCAACATCAGTGTCTGACCTCTTTTTACTTTTTATCTTTTAATGTTGCCTTACTGAATTATAAATTGACTGTATCTAATAACGTGAAAAAATGTGTAGTTTGAATAATCGTAATGCATCATTTTCCTTGCTATTGTCTTTTTTATCATTATTATTAGCTGAATAATGGTTTCCAGTCAGCATGAATTCTTAATGTTGCAAAACCTGTTGCAGTCCTGAATATAAAACAGTGCGTTAGGTCACGTACAGTATGGTTATAATTGTGAATTACATAAACTGTTATTCAGGTAATCAAAAAAATGAGTTTTGCATTGCTTTAAACTTGCTTGACAGAAGTCGTATCCACCCAAAATACTGATCCTCCCAAATTAAGAAGACTCAGGATTTAAGGATCTGGAGTGGCAGGAACATGACCTGAAAGTCCTGAATTGTGGTTAACTGACTCATGCCAACTAGCCAAACTTTGACACCTTGATTTAAATGGGAACTAATTCAGATGCTTATGTTCACATTAAATTATTTACGTAGAGTCAATCACACTTACTTTACCAACAATAAACATCTCTGAACATATCTCACAGTTACAAGGATATCAAGAAAGCAGAGGACTATTTAAATTCTGGTAAATTCAATACAAAAATACAATTAGTAACATGACAACTTCAAAGAAAAGAGTTCTGAAACTCTCCAAGATAGTAGATTGGGGAGGATAATGTTGAAACCTTGGGAGGAACCAAAACCAACATTTTCTTGCTGACACATTTTTCTTAATTTCCAGAAATATCAATAATGGAATGAATCAACAGCAAAGGTGCAGCTGCAGGTGGAGGCCACTGTAACGTATAAAAGTCTGATGGGTGACAGTGGAGAAGGTCAGAAGAACATCTGGTCTCTTGGTCATCTGTCTCTCCAACAACAAAAACAACTGGTAAGACCTTTAAATATATGATCATTTTGCATTATTTATTGAAATGTGTTTGATGTTGCCTCTACTGATTTTTGATTATGATTAAAATTTAAATAACACCCAATTTGATATCTTTAATTACAGCTTTTTCTATTGATTTGTTATTGGTTGTATTCCAAAACACAATTTTACATCAATTTAAAACTGTAATGTAGAAAGATTGTTGAATGAAGTTTTTAATCTCTAGATCTCAGAGATGAAGAGTGTTCTTCCAGTGAAGATGCTGGCAGTGTTGGCTCTGGTATTTATGGTGTTCAGTTTGTGTGAAGCTCACTGGCTGGATGGTCCACCGATAAAGCTGCCTCCAAGACCTACATTCAAGCCTCCTCATTTCTTAACCACAGTAAAGCCAAACTCGGGATCCACAACATTGATAGTCTGCAATACAGCCTCAAACTCTTCTGCAATCTCAACCACCACAACAAGCCACACGAAAGCCTCCACCAAAACCTCTGTCACAAACTCAACAACAATCTCCAATAGGATCTCCACCACAATCCCCAATGGGACATCTGTCACAATCCCCAATGCGACCTCCACATCAATCTCCAATGGGACCTCCACAAGAATCACGAGCTCTACCACAATCCCCAACGAAAGCTCCAGCACAATCCCCAATGCCACTTTCACAACAATCTCCAATGGGACCTTCACAATCCCCAATGCAACCTCGACAACAATCCCCAATGGGACCTCCATCACAATGCCCAATGGGAGCTCCACAACAATCCCCAATCCAACTTCCACAATAATCCCTGAAGGGACCTCAACAATCCCCAATGGGACCTCCATCACAATGCCCAATAGGACCTCTACAACTGTCCCCAATCCAACTTCCACAATAATCCCTGAAGGGACCTCAACAATCCCTGATGGGACCTCCACCACAATCCCCTATGCAAACTCCACATCAATCTCCAATGGGACGTCTACCACAATCCCGAGTGAGAGCTCCACCACAATCCCTAATGGAAGCTCCAGCCCAATACCCAATGCAAACTCCACAACAAACCCCAATGTGATTTCCATAATCTCCAATGCAACCTTGACAACAATGCCCAATGGGACCTTGACAACAATGCCCAATGGGACCTTGACAACAATGCCCAATGGGACCTCCATAACAACCTCCAATCCAACTTCCACAATAATCCCCAATGGGACCTCAACAATCCCCAATGCAACCCCCGTTACAAGCCCCAAAGCAACCTCCACTATCCCAGACGCAACCTCCACCAAATTCTCCAATCCAACCTCCACTGCAAGACCCACCACTGCCTCCACCTCAAGATCTACTAAAATTTCCACTACAAAGCGCCCAAAGCCTACACAAAAGCCCCCAATCAAGCCTCCAATCAAAAACCCTCACAAGCCCCTTTAAGCTCCACCACAGGCCTTGCTTCAGATCCTACATCTTAATCTCCAACCTCACCTCAAGAAGAAAAGAGGACACAAACTTTAATTTATGAATGTAAACAAGTCTTAAACCATAGTTTAATCTCCCTGACATCTACTTAAATGTAAATAAGCTCTGTTTTGGGTTCTACCATGACAACCATACAGCTCAAATATCCAGATTCTGTGGCATGTTTGACTCAGTTACAATAAACATCAAGCAATATCAAAAGATTTGCCTTTTTCTTTTAAACTAAAAAAATGTGTTGGTTCAAAAATGATGTTCACAAAATGACACAAAAAGACCACACCTGAAATACTGGGTCTCATTCAGTACATTATGTGTAGAAACTGAGTACAATCCTAAAACATTTCTAACAGCTTATGAGAATGGGAAGCTCTGCTTGATCTGTCTGAAAACCTGTTGCTTGTTTTCTTTGCAAGTCGACATCATCATACTGTATATTCTATTTAATTGAAATTCAGGTCAGCATCACTGTAAAGCATGTAATCAGGTCAGACAGTTGCACTGTCATCATCACTTCCGTGTCCGTACGTGACAAACTCTGTTCTCCTCCCAGCATTGTCTGATGTACCAGTCAGTCTGTACAGATCTTTTTTTGCTGTAGTCATAGAGAAGGTGTTGTATTACCTCTATATGACATCTGATCCCTTCTGTTTGAGAGACGCACAAAATGTCATTGTTTTGTCCTATTTTAAGAAATTCAAGATGTGCATCCCTAAAACCATATCATAAGATTTCATTGAGAGAATTGACATGAAACTGCCCACAAACTGACACTTAACCTTTAAGCCTCTGGTGTACCTGAGGTGTAGATGAACCCTCTCAGGGGAACAGATGAGTCTATAAATACAGAACACACAGACAGCCCTTCTTCTATTACAGTTTCCCTGTCGGAAACACAGAGATCTCCAGAATGCATCCAGAAGTAAAGATGTTGGCAGCTGTTGTAGTTATAGTCATGGCAGCCGGTGTGAGTAATGGTGCCAGTGTGACTAAATGCAGTCTGAAGCAGGAACTTCAAGCCGTCCTTGGGGCGCCTCTGAATGCGACTGACATTCTGGCAAAAAGTGAGTCTCTATTTTCCATCTCCATTTTCCCGTCAAACTTAATTTGGATTAATATATTTAATACTCTCATTTGTTCGTAGGTGAGAATACAGTGTTTTTCGATCCACAAAATAAAGACTTATACAGATCCAAAACTGGAATATGTGTTTATTTAAAAAATCATGAGTAACACATTAAATAATGTGCTGTTGTTTTGTGCTGTCTGCAATGAAATACAAGGGAGAAGCACCCTTTGTCACGGTGTCGCCCATAGTGTGAATGGGTCTTAAGAAAGACACTCAAACCGATTTCTAACAAGTAAAGGATGAGTACATTAATCCAGAATTTACAATTTTGTGTGAACTTTGCCCATTAATCTATAGTGTCTTGGTTAACCATAAACTCTCTTTACAGTTGTGTGCCATGTGGCGCTGACCACCAACTTCAGTACCAGCGCCGTTAACACAATCCCTGAGCCTACAGAAATAGCGGACGGTCATGGACATCGCCATAGAAGAGCTGCAAAGGGTCCAGAAAGAGTTGCAGTGATCTCCAACTTCACTACCAACCCCAACAACACTGTCCCGCACCCGGAGTCATCAGAGGAACAAGAAAGTCATGAAATTCGCCATAGAAGGTCTCCAAAGGGTCCAGAAAGAGTTGCGGTGACCTCCAACTTCACTTCCAACCCCAACAACACTGTCCCACACCCGGAGTCATCAGAGGAACAAGAGAGTCACGAATTTCGCCATAGAAGGGCTGCAAGGGGCCCAGAAAGAGTTGCAGTGACCTCCAACTTCACTACCAACCTCAACAACACTGTCCCACACGCAGAGTCATCAGAGGAACAAGACAGTCACGAATTTCGCCATAGAAGGGCTGCAAGGGGCCCAGAAAGAGTTGCAGTGACCTCCAACTTCACTACCAACCCCAACAACACTGTCCCACACCCGGAGTCATCAGAGGAACAAGACAGTCACGAATTTCGCCATAGAAGGGCTGCAAGGGGCCCAGAAAGAGTTGCGGTGACCTCCAACTTCACTTCCAACCCCAACAACACTGTCCCACACCCGGAGTCATCAGAGGAACAAGACAGTCACGAATTTCGCCATAGAAGGTCTCCAAGGGGTCCAGCAAAAGGCCGTCCTGCTGGTAAAGTAACCCTTCCACCACCTACCACGAAGCCCAAGAAAACTGAAATGTGGACGATGTACGGCTTGTTCCAGCTTAGTGACCATATGGCGTGCAATTCTACTCAAAGCAGTAAACCGAATCTCTGCGGACTGAGCTGCCAGAGTGAGTATGAAGCAATGACCGTAAAGGCAATTATAATGTTACTAAATAAACACAGTTCTTTAAAGCTAGAACATCTCTTGAGCTTCAAATCGTCATATTAGAAAGACTTCTGAAAGACTGTGTGAACACCACTAGAGAAATTATGCTAAATATTCAGCTATGAATCAAGAAAGCATTACATTTTAAAATACATTCAAAGAGAAGGAGTTATTCGAGTTTGTAGTAAGATGTCACGGATATTTTAATGCATTGTTAGTCAAATAGGGTGGCATGGTGGTTCAGTGGTTAGCACTGTCTCCTCATAGCAAGAAGGTCGCTGGCAGGGTCAGTTGGCGTTTCTGTGTAGAGTTTGCATGTTCTCTCCGTGTTATTATGGGTTTCCTCCTGGGTGCTCCGGTTTCCCGCACAGTTGGTGGTTCATTCATTCTGTGGTGACCTCGGATAAATAAGGGACTAATGAATGAATGAATATTAGGTTTCTTTATTAGATTAGTTTCAGTTTTAGCTTTGGTACTGGCTAATCTGGACACATATATCATTGTAACACATCTTATTGAAAATATAAATTTAAAAGCCAGAACTGTGAGGGGTTTCTCATTTATGCGGAGCAATGTAATCGTGCATCAATATGCTCTAAAATGAATGTGATTTTCTCTTTTCAGAGCTGATAGATGATGACATCACTGATGATTTGGCATGCGTCAAGCTTCTTATCACTAAAATGTGAGTAAAACTTATCTCTTTTTGTGTCAATCAGTTGTGCAATGAGTATAATATTATATGTATAGTTTTTAAATTGTGTTTGTTTGATTATCACAGTACTGAACATGGTCCTGGCCATCCATTTGCTGAAGGAATGAAAGCAATGAAAGAAATGTAAGTTAATGTGAACTAAAACTGTCTGTTAACATGCTAGAACCATCAAAAAAACACAATTAATAGAAATTGACAGTGTTTGCTTGCAAGAGATACGCTGAATTTAAGATCTTTGCAACAAAATCATATTTTTAATTGGACTTGCATGAAAAAAAATGCTTTAATATTTGGCACTTTCCTTTAACAGGCTCAATCCACAGTGCGTCAACGTCATGAACTCTGCGTACTTCTCAGACTGTCCGCAATAAAGACTTCACAACATCTGGACTGAAATCCTGAGTTTTGCACTTCGCTTTAAGACATTCTAGCACACGTAGCATGTGTGCCTTACATTGTTATATTCATTAAAATCTTTTGAGAAGCAGTGTTGTGCTTATGAGTTTCCATAATTATTACAGTGTGCGTCTGCGGTTTGATACTGGGATAAAGGCCCAATCCCAATTCTATTTTTGTACCCCTACCCCTGAGTGTGAAGGGGAAGGGCTTCAAATTTTACCCCTAAGAATTGGGACAGCTCTACAACACCTGCACTCTTACTTCATATGAGATCAGACGATTGCGACTGCTGTAGTTATTCCAGTTGTGTTATTTTTTTGGTATTTATCTTCAGGAAATCAATGAAGGCATATATTATATGTTATAATAACGATCTAATGTAGCAATAAGATCGTAACTACTGTGCATTTACACAGTGCCCATATTCATCTATGTAAACAGACGAAAACAACATTAACAATATAACAGACACTGTAAAAGCTCATTCCCAGCCACTTGACTTTTCTGACAGGGTATTCGAGTGTCATCAAGTGACAGAATGTTGTGGGACGCGTGTACAGGAGTTATTATTAGGGATTATAGATTACAAAATTTATCGGTTTTTATTTTAGCTTTTGTTTTACTCATGATGGTAAAACACGAACTTGGTTGTGAATATATTAATCATGTGCTTTTTTTGTTGTAAAAATTCGCAATAATGACATAAACAAAACTAATTTGTGGATCTCCTTACTCCGTATTTGTTTACCTCTTGGTTTCGAGCAACACAATCTTACGGCAATTCGTAACTTTTTGATTTAGTAGCCAATTCGTATGAATTCGTACGATCTAATTCGTACATTTTCGTACGATTTGCTCATCCCCCAATGACGGTTGGGTTTAGGGGTGGGGTTAGGTGCCACGCCTCCTTTTTAAAATTTGTATAATTTCGTACGAATGAACTCGTACGAATTCGTACGAATTAGCCACTAAACTGACAAAACGTAAAATACTTACGTTTTCTTGTGAGATCAGGCTGGTTTCGAGTGTGGTCCTGATAAATCTTCATTCAAAGGGCTATCTACCCCTTCCCCTTAGCCCTACGCCTTCAAGCTAAAGAGAATTGGGACACCCCTAAGGGAATGCGCAAAACGAAGGGTAGGGGTAAGGGGAAGGGCTAAGGGGTAGAATTGGGATTGGGCCAAAATGTATTGAACGTTTCAGTCACATGCAAAACAAATCAACAGGCTTTTAAAGGAGCTGTGTGAGAGAGTTGGTGAGTCTTTATGGTTCGGCAGGTTTATGGTTCTCTGGTTTGTTAGAAACTTTAAAAAGAAAACCAACTTAATAAATACATGGAACATTCACTAGATGGCGTGCTTGTTGTCTTCACATATCCTCCTGAGACCCAAGGATTTTTTTTTTTTTTTTCTGTGATTTCCTACATCATTTGGGTTAAAAAAAAATCTACAATTTAGAGTTTTTACATTTTGTTTCTATTTTTAATTTTACAGCAGGTCCACTGTAGTGGATCACAGGACCATTTTAGTTCAAAACGACAGCCAAACTCAGACAACAAAACTGTACAGGATATGCCTGTAAAGGAATATTAATCCCATATTAATGTAACAAAAACAAAACAAAAGCCATTTTTTCCTTTTGTATTGAAATTCCTGAAACAGTTTAGTCTGAAAGAGAGCCGAACTCAAAACAATACAAAAACAAATAAAAGAAGTGATGTTAATCTAAAACAAATTTAACATAAAAGCGATTTAAAACTGATTGTCATTCTCTAATTGTCAGACTCTAAATCAGAGTCTCCCTCAACTATCCTATAAAGAATCCTCTCTGCTTCGGTTCTGCCTCCTACAAGTCATTAATTACATTAAGATGGTCCTGGTGTTCACTATAGTGGACATTTAAAAAATTTTGAAAAATAAACAAGGTAACAGCTTTGAAAGCTAAATGTATTGTTCCTGACACTTTAATAAACAAATATATGTAATAATAACATTTAAACAGCTAAATTTTACATACCTCTCTCCTTCCCATAAAATGTGCTTTTTTGTATATCGGCCATTTTGGATGCAGTGTAAGATGTGGTTCCTAGCATGCTAGCCAATCAAATGACATATCACTAGGATGTCCTCTGAACAGTACAACAGGACTTGACAGAGTCGCTCAAAAAAATGCAAAGAAAATTCATGAAAACACAATGTCCAATAGGCAGGGTCTCTGGAGGATATATCAGTATTTATAGTTGGGTATAAATTCTACATCACATTTCCTCACAAAATGGATTTTTGTCTTGTCACTCAACGCATATTTTATTGGATGAGTGACAAATGCAGTTTTTGCTTTAGTGTATAAAATTGGCTCATATTCATTGAACCTGTATTGTATGTGAATATGACGTGACTGAAAAACAAGTCTTACACAAACACTGCACAATATGTGTGCAAAACATGTAGGAACACCTACAGCTCTCTTGAATTTGGTCTTTATTAGAAATACTTATAAGACTGACTGAATGATGATCATTTAAAATCTGCCATTGTAAAAAAATATATATACTTTAAGTTTCCTATACTTCTCCCAAAAATGAAAATTCTGTCATCATTTCCTCATCCTTCACTTGATCCAAATCTGTTTGAGTTTATTTCTTCTGTCAAACACAAACCATCCCTGCTGAAAAATCCAGTTTAAACCATTTCCAACCATTTCCAGCCTGGTTTTAGCTGGTCAGGCTGGAAAATGACCAGCTAAAACCATCTAAAACCAGCTTGACCAACCTGGTTTAAGCTGGACATAGCTGGTTTTAGTCTCCCATCTCATCTCCCAGTCTGACCAGCTAGGACCAGGCTGAAAACCAGCCTGCAAATGGCCAAAACCCCTCTAAAACCAGACTGGTCAACCAGCTAAAACCAGCCAACCAGCCTAGACTGGTTTAAGCTGTTTTTTTCAGTAGGGTGAATAATGCTGGAAATCTGTAACCACTTAGTATGTCTTTCCATCCCATGGATGTCACAGGTTATCAGCTTTCTTTAAAATATATTATAAAAAAGTTATAATATAACTTATTATATATATATATATATATATATATATATATATATATATATATATATATATATATATATATAGGTTATATATATCAGTTTGTCAAACTATTACACATTATTGCACATTTAGCAGCTAACAAATGTTTTTTTTTTTCATGATTTAGAGACAGTATATATATATAACATTGCACATGTTTTAATCCCACTATTATTCACAATATACATAATCCCACTTGGTCTGATTTAAGTCATGGTGTAAACCAGGGTTGACCAACCCTGTTCCTGGAGATTGACCTTCCTGCAGGTTTCAGTTGCAACCCATATTAAACACACCTGCCTGTAATTATCAATTACTGTTCAGGTCCTAATTAATTGGTTCAGGTGTGTTTGATCAGGGCTGGAGCTGAGCTTTGCAGGAAGGTCGATCTCCAGGAACAGGGTTGAGCACCACTGGTCTAAACTATCACTTTTATGCAGACGATATTCAACTTTATCCTGTCTGTACACCTACTTCATTTGCCCAAATTGATAAAATCTCTGCTTGTGTGAAGGACATTAATGATTGGCTTAACTCAAATTCTTTGAAACTCAACATGGACAAAACTGACATCCGGCACCCCAGCGCTTACCAGTAATATTTCGACCAGTTTCTCCTGTGAGATTGCCGGCTCTCACATTAAAACATCTACTTGTCGAATATTTAGGCGTAATCTTTGACTCCACACACTCAGTCTCGCATTAAATCTGTTATTAAATCTGCATTTTTCATTACGTCATATTGTCTAACTGCGCCTCTTCATCAGTAGCAAGGATGCTGAGACTGTCGTCCATGCATTTGTCTCATCACGCATTGACTACTGTAATGCCCTTTTCATTGGTCTGCCTGCCAGCCTCATCTCCAGATTACAATGTCTTCAAAACTCTGTGGCTAGAATACTCACTCATACCAAACGTTCCGCTCATATAAACTCAATTTTGTACGATCTCCATTGGCTCCTAGTTGCATACCGCGTTAAATTCAAAATTCTCCTCCTTAGATTTACATCCTTAGGTCCCTCTTATCTTTGGAACATGCTTGTCCCCTACACCCCTACTCGCTCATTACGTTCCTCTGACTCTGGCCTTCTTGCTGTCCCTCGGTATCGCCTCTCTTCAATAGGAGGGCAGATCATTTAAAGTTATTGCACCCAAACTCTGGAATTCTCTCACTCCATTCTGTTAATAATATCTCAAAATTCGAAACTTTACTTAAAACTCACTTGTTTTCTGAATGCTTCCCTTCTGATCTGACAAACTGACTACTTTATTTGATCCACCTGCACTCTGCTTTTTTGTATCTTAGGTCTTGTTTTGTATTTCCAGTTTATTATATTTGGCTTCCTGTATGTTTGTGTACCTAATGTTGTCTCTACTTGTTTACTGTGTCTTTCGATGTCTGCTTGTACCATCTCTTTTTGTTACATTCTTTTGTAAAGTGTCCTTGAGCTCTGGAAAGGCGCTGTATAAATAAAAATATATTATTATTATTATTATTTTTACACAAGCAAAACAATTTATTTAGAAGTATATTAACGTGTTGTTGTCATCTGAGTATCTCCATCATGGCCACGAATATGACGTAATTGAAACCACTCTATAGATGTGTGCAATGCATCCCTTGAAGACGAAGCTGAATCCCATCTGGACTGCCCATAATCCTAGCCCTCACAGTGACGTCACTAGCACTTACTGAGTAGCGTATAGTAATAGTCTAATAGTAAGCTATACATTTTAAAATGTACTAGAGATGCTATTGGAACCTACCCTCGGATGAAGTACAGTACCTCCCATTTGGATGTCTCCATACAGTAGTGCTGCCAAGTCTGCAATATACCTGCGGAATTGGGCTACCTTCGACCAGTTGAAAATGTTTTTTATTCCACAGGTTAAAGGTTTGAAATATTGCGTACATTATATCTAGCTAAAAATAGGCCTAGTAGTGTTAAAATATTTTTACTTTACCAAATTCAATGTATTCAAACTCAATACAATATTCTATTAATAAAAACTGTGCTAGGCTGATTAAGCAAATTAAGCACACTATTGTGAGGGCTCTGTGTGTGTGTGTGTGTGTGTGTGCGTGCCCACAGCTTTTTTCATTCTCGACTGTTGCTAAATAATAACTAAAATAATAAATGAACTCTACAGAAGTCTATCGATTACAATATTATTAAGAATATCCTTAATTTCATTTCTTTTAAATGAATTTCAGACGTTTGGGGTTCACCTCTGCCAGATTCGTTCTTCATTTGCCCTCATGCATCATACATTTTTAACTGGACAGCATTAGAGTGACCCCATGACCCAAGAGACCCGCAATGCCTCTTACACCTGCTGGAAATATGGAGAGGAATACAGTAAAAAGTGCCTATTCATTTGCATAGGCTTATGCTCTTGTTTATTTGTACAGATATTTGTCTGTTGTATTTCATTGATCAGACTTAAATGTATCTATATCAGAGGTAGAGAACCTATGGCTTGGGAGCCACAAGTGGCTCTTTGACCAAAAATATGTGGCTCTCCAGCTGTCTCCCTTCAATTAAAAATTAAAACTGTCACTAAAAATCAGTTTCCTATTAAAAATACAATTAAAATGACCTTTTCATTGTATATTTTTACAGCAAAATTAATAAGAATAAGAATAAAAGGACATTTCAACCAATGCGCATCTGTGGCGCTGTGGATTAACTAATCGCGACACCAATTCCATCATTGAATCAGTCATCTGCACATCAATAACTGTCTGGTTTAGCTCAGCTACTAAATACGATCTCCAAAGACTACGTCGAATAGTTCGGACTGCTGAGCGAATCACTGGTACAACCCTTCCTACTCCCCAAGAACTGTACTTATCCAGAGCGAGCAGGAGGGCTGCCAAAATCACTCTGGACCCCTCACACCCAGCACACTGCCTCTTTGAACTTTTACCTTCTGGTTGACGCTACAGAGCACTGCGCACCAGAACAGCCCGACACAGAAACAGTTTCTTCCCTCAGGCAATCCATCTCATGAACACTTGATGATAATAACTGTGGAACCAACACCACTACTTGCTATACACTTTTATTCACATATACACTTATTTAACAACACACTTTACATGCCAATTTGCACATAACAGCTGCACATATAACGTTGTATATAGTAATAAACATGTACATACACTTGTCAATCTGTATATTTGCACTCACTACTTCTATTTAAAAAAAAAAAAATTTATTATCTGTTTTTTGTCCTGTCTCTGTAATCCTGTTGCACTGTAGAAGCTCTGTCACCAAAACAAATTCCTCGTATGTGTGAACATACCTGGCAATAAAGCTCTTTCTGATTCTGATTCTGAAAATAAACACATGCCACTTACATGTCTATGCTTACTTTGCGCCATAAAATTCATACAATGTTGATGAGTGGTGAAAAGAAAGAAATTCTATAAATTGTCCTTTATTATTAACTTGCTCAACATGTGATGCTTCATATATATCCCTAATGGCTCTTTAAAAAAATCCATTTGCCCAAAAAAATCCGAAATGGCTCTTTGAATTACATTGAATTTTATTTGACAGATTTTAGACAAGCTGTACAAGTATCCCATACATTTTGAAATAAAAACTGTCGAGGATAAAAACACAATAAAGCTCTGGGCTTGTTTCCATTGCGGTCCTCGCTGTTAAATAAAACAAAGTATGGCTTCAAAATACCGATAATGATGCATAAAACAGACAGTACCTCACACATTTATAAAACGGGAACAAAATAATTCACAAATGCATTCCTTCATTCATTCATTTTTCTTTTCTTTAGTCCCTCTATCAATAAGGGATCGCCACAGCGGAACGAACCGTCAACTCATCCAACATACGTCCCACGCAGCGAATGGCCTTCCAGCTACAACCCTATTCACAATCAAATAACATAGAATAAAAACATCCTCGTCCACCATGCAAACTAATTATCCTCATCAAACAACCATCTTTTGATTACTTTTTTGAACCTCCTTAAATCTTTTTTTTCCTTGATCGATTTTGGTAATTTGTTCCACATAATTGCACTTGTATATAAAACAAGGACTTTGCTGAAAAAAGGTTCCTGACCCCTGATCTATATTGTATTGAGCTTTGTTTGCTATTGTTATTATTATGACTTCATTCTGAATTAAAAGAAAACTCAGTTCAGTTCATCACACACTCTTGTTGTCCACTTTTTCCTTAATTGGGTTTTGGTATTTCATTGTGGTAAATAAGACCTCGGAGGTGATTGACATCATAATAGAACTAATGCATTCCAGTCCCTTCTAAACAGTCATGCATAAATTAAAACAAGGACTTTTTTTTAAGATGCATTTGTGTGCAATAGCGCCACCAGCTGGAGAGGACCGTGTTAAATGTTTTATTTCTCTTCACTTTACTTCTGCATCGCACTCAAAGTATTTTTGGGTGAACTCACCCTTTAAAGTGCAATACTAAGAAATGTTGTGGTTTGATTTTCGAGGAACTCTGGGTTCACCAGGTTCTACATATCAACAGACTTAAACAATAGTGATTGTGTGCATCTTTCAGACATGAGAGCACGTCAGCGGGATTGGATGTCTGTTTACATGTTATGCGAGAACTCTAAACTAACCTAAAGTCAAAAAAACATACAACAAAAAACAGATTAGAAGTACAATGCCTTGACCAATAATATATTAATATATATTTCATATTTTTACTTCCATAAAATACCATGTTTTCAGCTAAAATGAGCCGTTGGCATCTATAGTAGGAACAAAAACAAACCATGGAAATCAAAGGCGTTTTTTCCAACATTCTTCAGTTCAGTATATCTTGCTTTGTGTTAAACAGAAACTCAAACAGGTTTGGATCAAGAGGAGTAAATGACAGCAGATTTTTCATATTAGCTTGAACTGTCCCTTTAAGCTGGCCATGGTTAATATATCAAATATGCATGCGATATTGGCCTGATCACAGAAAATGATGTGGATAATCACATAAAAGTAGAGGTGTGGATGAGTTTGTTGATACGAGTCAATCTAATTTCCTTCATTGATTATACATGTTTAGGGATAATGTTAAATAGACATGTAAATATAGCAGCTGTTTACAAGAAAAGAGTATTTCAGATATAAGCGTTGAGACCAGTTTAGAGTGGATGAAGATATACTATATTACACTGGAGGGTGTGCTCCAACTATAGGGGAAATCACACTCCTCAGCCTCCCTAGAAAAGTCTATGTCAGGGTACTGGAGAGGAGGATCTGGCCGATGGTTGAGCCTAGGATCTAGGAGGAACAATGCAGTTTTCGTCCAGGCCGTAGCACACTGGACCAGCTCTATAGCCTCACCAGGGTGCACGAGGGTTCGTGGGAGTGTGCCCAACCAGTCCACATGTGTTTTGTGGACTTGGAGAAGGCATTCGACCGTGTCCCTTGTGGCATTCTGTGGAGGGTGCTGTGGGAGTATTGGGTTGGTGAGTATGGTGCATGTTGGCCTCCGGCAGGGCTGCACTTTGTCGCCAATTCTATTCATAATTTTTATGGACAGAATTTCAAAGCATAGCCTTGGGCTGGAGGGGGTCCAGTTCGGGGACTACAGGATCTCATCTCTGTTGGCTTTATCTAACATGAACCTTCAGCATGCACTGAGGCAGTTTGCTACGGAGTGTGACGCAGCAGGGATGAGAATCAACACCTCCAAGTCTGAAAAAGGTGGTTTGCCATCTCCAGGTTGGAGGAAAGTCCTTACTCCAGGTGGAGGAGTTCAAGTATCTTGGGGTTTTGTTCACGAGTGAGGGAAGGATGGAACGTGAGATTGACAGGCGGATTGGTGCAGCGGCAGCAGTAATGTGGTCTATGTACCGGTCCGTTGTGGTGAAGAAGGAGCTGAGCCGAAAGGTAAAGCTCTCGATTTACCAGTCAATCCAAGTTCCTACTCTCACCTATGGTCATGAGCTTTGGGTCATGCCTGAAAGGACAAGATCTCGGATACAAGCGGCTGAAATGAGTTTCCTTCGCAGGGTGGCAGGGCTCACCCTTATAGATAAGGTAAGGAGCTCTATCACCCGGGAGGAGCTCGGAGTAGAGCTGCTGCTCCTCCACATCGAGAGAAGTCAGCTGAGGTGGCTCGGGCATCTGTTTCGGATGCCTCCTGGACGTCTACCTAAGGAGGTGCTCCAGGCATGTCCCACCGGGAGGAGACCTTGGGTAAGACCCAGGATATGCTGGAAGGACCATGTCTCTCGGCTGGCCTGGAAACACCTCGACATTCCTCCGGAGGAGCTGGAGGAAGTGTCTGGGGAGAGGGAAGTCTGGAGTTCTCTCCTAAGACTGTTGCCCCCGTGACCCGGCCCCAAATAAGCAAATGAAAATGACACGACACTGAAAAAAAAGCTTTCAAGCAGTACTGCATTCAATTAAAAATGTATCTTTCATTTCAGTTTAATAATATTTGTTTTATTTTTCAAGTAATATTTTTTAGTTCAAATCATAGTAAATATAAATGTTTTTGTTTTGACCAATGTCAAATTTTAAGGTTACGCCACACGCCAGTGCATGCGTATTAAACAGAAGCTCAATATATTTTTATTGGCTCAAGTGATCAAATTCATATGTGAAACCATTACCCTATTGTTTTTTATTAGATGAATGGACATTGTATGGGAACTGTTGTTTGATTAAAGCTGTATCTTCTTGTTCGAAAACAAAAAGTATTTAAATTAATTGACTTTCTTTAACAAGACAAATCTGCTTTGTACCAGGTTATATAAACTTGTTCTCATGGAGAAAATATTGTTTAAGGCATTATTTATTTTTCATTGGGTCAAGTGATAAAATTTAGGTGTGAAACATTACCCTACATCTTTTTTAATTGGAGGAATGAAAGCTTTTTTCCAGAGTAGTTTTATTCTCTGGCATTCAGCTTTGTTGCCTGGTATTTGTCACAGTCCTTGATTAATAAGAGAAACCTAAATAAGATCATAAATATGGCTAACAAGACTGCAGGAAAACAGCAGTTTAATATGACCAACCTCACCTCAAAGAGAACAGATCAAACAGTGATTTACGAATGGTAACAGGGCTCAAAATCACACATTGATTTGAATTCCCTGACATCTTAAAATGGTAATAAGCTTAATGTTTGTTTTAAGCACATCTGTATCCATATGCAAACACAGTTCTCCTCCCAGCATTGTCTGATATACCAGTCACTCATTTTTTCATAGTCATAGTGGTGTTGCCTTACCTGAATATGACATGTGATACCTTCTATCACAAAGACGATTCTTCAGAGGGGACGGTTTGAGAGATGCACAGAACATCACCGTTTTGTCTAATTTTAAGAATTCAAGCTGTACAACCCTAAAACCATATCATAAGATTTCATTCAGAGAAATAGCGTGAAACTGCCTACAAACTGACACTTAACCTTTTGTATCGGAGGTGTAGATGAACCCTCTCCGGGGAACAGATGAGTCTATATATACACACATACAGCTAAGTTACATTAAAGTTAAGTTTCCCTATCAGAAACACAGAGATCTCTTCAGAATGCATCCTGAAGTGAATATGTTGGCGGCTGTGGTGGTTTTATTCATGGCGTCCGGCATGAGTGATGCTTTGAATGTGACTAAATGCAGTCTGAAGCAGCAACTTGAAACATCTCTTGGGCTGACTGCCAATACAACCAACCTTCTGTCTAAAAGTGAGTTTCCATTTTCATTCAAAGAATTTGATTTTAAAATACAACAAAATCTAGCTAATTTTGTATACGATAGGATATGTTGGTGCATAATTTGCATGCTTATATGCAACATGTTATTGTATAAAAAAAAAAAAAAAGATTTTGTATTTTTTTTAGTTTGTAAAATTATGAAGAGGTAAAAAAAAAGATTCCCAAAAAATCGTAACAACAACTGAGTCAAAAATGGGGGAAAATATTTTCACTCAAGAGCAGGACGTTTCCATTTTTTTGCAAGAATTGCATGCAAAACAGCTCATATTTAACGAAATAATAATCATTGCATATTTAAACATAACAATTTTGACAACTTTACCTTATTAATCTGCAGTGTCTTGCCTTAAAACTCTCTTTATAGTTGTGTGCCACGTCTCGCTGACCTCCAACTTCAGTACCAGCGCCATTAATGAAGTCTATGACACAAAAGAGGCACACAACGTCCAAATAATTCAAGAGAGAAGAAAACTGAAGGTTGAGCACAAGAAAACTGTGTTGTGGACCATGTATGGCTTGTTCCAGCTTAGTGACCATGTGGTGTGCGCCTCCGCACACAGCCATAAACCAAACCTCTGCAAACTGAGCTGCCAAAGTGAGTATACTGTACATGATTTATGAAATATGTTATTTAAAAATTATGAAATATGAGGTGGTAAAAATATATTCCCAAAATTCTCCTTGGTAAAGGCCATTGATTGAGGCAAAAAAGACCCAAGAATTTTGAAATGGACTTCATGCTGTGTTTCGATTGTTTGCAAGAATTGTATGCAAATATATGAAATGACGACCATAGGACAAACACGGTTCTTTGAAACTAGAACATCTCTTGAGCTGCAAATCGTCATATTAGAAAGACTTCTGAAAGATCGTGGGAAGATCACTGGAGAAATGATGCTAAATATTCAGCTGAAGCAAGAATAAATTACATTTTAAATGTATTATTCAAACAGAGATAGTTATTTGAGATTGTGAAAAAATGTGGCATTACCCCTCCTAATGCATTGTTAATCAAATAAATGCATATTGAGAAAGCTTTGAAAGAATTTAGGAGTGGAATTTACAGGTTAACTCACAATATGATATTATCACAATATTTTGCACAATATATTGACACAACAGCGATTTGTGCGATATATCGATAATATCCACAAGAAAACCATTCACGATATATCACGATATTTGTAAATGAATGAGAAAAAAAATGCATCAAAAAGTTATAAGATGTGTTGCTTTTATTAACAGCACATGTTTTATAGAAAAACTCTTGATTACTATTGATACGCCAATTAGAGGAGGAATTGATTAAACACCTGTTTTTTGAATGCACATATACCCAAATGTTTTGGTTTATATTTAAACTTACAAATTAAAAAATTCTGTTTTCTTGTAAAGATTTTTGTTTTGATATACAATAATAATAATAACAAAACTTTGGAGCAAAATTAGTTTATTAATTCAATGATAATATATGGGAAGTACCATGTACATTATTCAAAAAGGTAATGATTTGCACTCATTGGGTCATTGCAAAAATGACTTAATGAGTGCGAATTGTTACCTTTTTGAATAGTAGCATTGACAAGATTGATGCACCAAAGAAGTTTCTTCAAAAACCGCAAGCGCGCAGGGCAAACTTCAGTAACTCCAAGTACCATATACACAAACAAAAATGGTCCAATGACCAGCCTAATATTTATTTGTTTAAAATTGATCTTAAGTATTATATCGAAACCCTAAAAGACACAAAAAAATAAAAAAGCTATAAGGATGTATGCAATTTTGGAATCATTTTCTTATGCGAATTTTTTGTAATTTATATATCCCCTGTAATTTTTTATTTTATTTTTTATTCGCTACTGATTTGTTCCTTTGATGTAAAAAAATGTAAGCATTGTATTCCTAATTTTTTGTATGCTGTTGTTCTTGTCATGAAATAAAAAAAATTAATAAATTAAAAATAAAAATACAGTGATTAACATTGCCCCGTCCACAAAAAAAACAAAAAAACTATTGATACGCCATTGGACGCACTACCTGGTGGCGGCTAGGTGTACTGCAGCCAAAGCGGTAAACTGCTGCAGTCAGTTTGAGGCCCAATCCCAATTCTATCCCTCATGTTCACAAGTCTATTTACGCACGAATATCGCGATTTATCCGCGCGTTCCGCGTTCCTAACAGCATTAGCCTTTCCCCTACACCTTATTTTGTGCGTTCACGTGAAAGGGGTAGGGGTGTCTCAGTTCTCTTTAGCTTGAAGGCATAGGGCTAATGGGAAGGGCTAAATACCCCTTGAATCTGAGATTTTTCAGGACCACACTCAAAACCAAGGGGTAAGAAAATTTCCCAGAATTCACCAGCTACAGCAGCAGCATGGCAGCACACGGAAGTCAGGAGATGCACAAATAAATATTTTTCGTCATTATTACAAATTTTTACAATAAACAAGCACATGTTTTAAAGGCGTGGTCCACTATGATATCATATTTGAAACTTTAGTGGATGTGTAATGTAGCTGTGTGAACATAAACAATAAATCTGATAAATCTGTGAATGTAATATGCTCAAAGTTTAATGCAAAGGGAGACATTATGTTCCAGAGAATTAATAAGAGAATAATAAATATAGAGCTAACCTTTGATAAAGGACAGCTTCCAGAATCTCTCTCAACTCCGTGCTGGATTCGGTTAAAAACTCCTGCAACCAACGAAACTGTGGATTGTGTCCGCAACCTGTAAGTGTTTCTAGTTTCTAGCGTTAACTGTATGTTGTAGCAAGGACGTAAACAACCGGAAATCCTGTTTGGTACCGCTAACAATTTAGCTACAAATTCATATTTATCAGTCAAACCGCTGTAAACAGCCACAAACTCTTAAGCAGCGCTGCAGTCTCTCTATACATCTCTCTATGCAGATTTTTCCATGCATTACACATCTCAAATAACAAACTCGCAAAAGATATGTGAACGTTTCATATAACTTACACACGCTTATTCCGAATATACGTGAAAGACACTTATCAGATTTTAATTTAGAGAGCATGAAGTGTGAGCGTGAGGTGTGCTCAGGCATGTGCTCTTCATTCTCTGTCTGATTCAGAGATTCAACTGTTGTTAACAGTTGCTCTGACTGACTGTTTACACAGCACTAACGCGCATGCTTGTAGGGGCATGACGTGGTGACGCAGAGCCGATCTGTAAATCACAGCACATTATGTTAGCTGACCAATCAGAGCCTCTTGAGGGCAGGCCTTTCAGAAGAACTATGACTGCGTCCGAAACAGCCTACTACACAGTAGGTACTACATTAGAATTTAAACGCACAACTCGGCCGTTACAAAAGTACGTTCTATACAGTATGAATGTGAAAAGTATGAATGGAATTCGGACATACTACATCCGCCATTTTGTCATGGTCACGTGACCCACCTGCATCAGAATCTCGCCGGAAGTAGTAAGTCATCCGGGTACTTCTCGCATACTGATTTTCGAATTCTATGAATTCAGACATACTACTCGGCTCGCATACTGATTTTAGCGTACTGTCTAGTATGGAAGTATGCGGTTTCGGACGCAGCCTCGGAAATATGACAGTCGTTTTCATGTTAGCTGAGGAGCTGTATATATTCAAAGATATATGAAAAAACTACGCGATTTTCTATGAGTAAAGCATAAGCACACATTGCTTTGCGTCTTATAAACACAACCAGACCTTAATAATACACTGTTGATCACCCCTTTAATTCATTCATTACCGTGTTCCTGTTTTACCATCATGCTTTAAAAAAAAGAACTATAAATTTCACTATCTATAATCCATAATAATAACTCTTGTATAGTAGTCCCGTAACATACTTTCACATCTGTCACTCAATGACACTCGAATCTCCTGTCAGAAAAGTCTAGCGGGCTGGGCATGACCTTTTTACACTATCTGGTATAATGTTAATGTTGTTTTCGTGTGTTTAGATGGCCACTGTGTAAATGCACAGTAGTTATGATCTTATTGCCACATTATATCGTTATGATAACATTATATCGTTGCCTTCAGTGATTTCCTAAAGATGAACACCAACAAAAAAACGTAACTGGAATCACTACAGCAGTCGTGATCGTCGACCTCATAGGAAGCAAGAGCTTACGATAACATATGAGGGCGTGTGCAGGTGCTGTAGTGCTGTCTCATTTCTGAGGGATAAAATTTGAAGCCCTTTCCCTTCACACTCTGTTTAAAGGGTCAAGGGGTATGGGTCAAAGGAAATTAATTAGGATTGGGCCTAAGACTGATTAATTAATTCAGATATTTTGTACATTTAGATAAATATCAATATTTGGCACTAGAGTTTCGATAATGTATCGCAGCCGGAAATATCACGATATATATCAGCATATCAATATTGTCAAACCCTTAAATCTAACCAGCTACAAATTTTGGAAAGCTTTTCATATGCATCAATTAAATTAACGTGATTTTCTCTTTTCAGATCTGCTTAACGATGACCTCACTGATGACTTGGCGTGCATCAAGCTTCTTATCACTAAAGTGTGAGTAAAATGGATTGCGTGTCCTCATCAACGTGTCTGACCAACTAATTACGCAATGAGTGTATATTATTACACATTAAGTTTGTGAAATTGTGTCTATAATAGGTTTCATCACCATGAAACTGTTGCAGACATCCAAGAATTGTAAGTATATTCAGTTTAAAACTGTTGGGTAATATACAAGAATCACCACAATTAATAAAAATTAGCTTGTGAGAGATAGCAACATCTGCTGAGGATATTTTTATTAGCTTGACTCCACAAAAATATGTGTGTATTTCCTTTGACAGGCTTTTGTTCTTCGATCCGCGTTGTGCCTCTGTCACGGATGCTACATACTTCCCTGGATGTCCACAATAAAGAATTCTCAACTCTCTTCATTAAATTGTGATCTTGAGAGAAGCTGTAGTTTCACACTTAGTCATATTCTTAGCTTTTTGGCCAGAAATAACATCTCAGCACATGCAGCTTGTGTGTCTTTTTCTATTTCTGAGTCATTAAAATCTTATGATAAGCAGTATTATGGTCGTGAATTTCATTAATTACTATGTTTCTGTGGTTTGATGTCGAGGTCAAATAAGTTGAAGGTTTCCAAACAAAACAAAACAGCATATTTTTTGAAGAGATGCGTGTGAGAGAGTTGGAGATTGGCGTTTCATATATAGTTTGTAAAAAAGTAACACCCTTTTTACTCACTGTTAGGTTGTATTTAGGGCTATGGTAAACACATAGGACGTCCGCTAGAGGGCGTGCTTGTTTAACAAAAGATCGTTGAACTTAAGTACTGTTGCATTTGTTTTGCTTTTTTGAGTAGAGATGAATGAAATTACAAAATAATGTATCAATAAATCACATATACATATATATCAGCACCATTAAATATGGGATTACCATACATATTCTATTTAATATTCATATATGCGCACAGGTCCTAGTCAAGTCATTCAAATATGAATTAAATTATAATACTCAAAAATACTATTCACAAAGTTGTATAAAATAGAAAAGAAATTGTATGTTCCAGGCATAACCCGGCAATACTACTAAATGAACATCAATTAATTATATTAAATACATGTAAAATTACGTATTGGCACAGACCAATTCATTTTCAAAGTTCAAATGTTGAAAATAAAAACTGAATTGTCACTACACATCCATCGTAAATTTACATAAATGTAAACTATTCATTTCCCTTCGGCTTAGTCCCTTTATTCATCAGGAGTCACCACAACGGAATGAACCGACAACTTATCCAGCATATGTTTTACACAGCAGATGCCCTCCCAGCTGCAAGCAGATGCCCTCCCAGCCCGAAGCAGCAAACTTCTTGCTGTGCCACTGACCACTGAGCCACCATGTCGACTTGTAAACTAACACGGTATATACATTCTGACCATAACTGTAAAATAATTAGCTTTTTATTGAATAGATGAAACACCCACACGCTCATATTTGTATTTACAAATTAATTCAGTATTTAATTAATAGAGAAAAAGTTATTAAAAATCATTAAATGGAGGAATATTGGAGGCATATATTCCACCTTGTGGATTGAAGGTTAATTATTTAAATAATTATGTAAATGGTCAGTTTTTGCATTATGATTACAGTCAAACACGTCAGGAACCCCACCATTAAATGTTACTGTGCTAAAATATATATATATTTTTTTATAATTATTTTTTAGGGGTTTTCACCTTTATTTGGACAGGACAGTAGAGAAAATTGACAGGAAAGTGTGGGGAGCAGAGAGAGGGGAAGGATCGGCATAGGACCACGAGGCGGGAATCGAACACGGGTCGCCGCGAACACCAGAGTGCATGTGTCGGTGCACTTTCCACTACGCCATTGGCACCGACTGTGCTGAAATATTTTTAAAAACATTTTCAGGCTGGAACATCAAGTGCGCATGTGCAGGCCTGAGCACGCGTCTCGAGACCATGGCAATTCTGTCAACCACAGCCTCCAGCTGTAGTGTAATGAACTTATCAATACAGTATATAAAACGTGGGAAATGGCACCTTCTCCTGTTTGTAACTAGCCATGGGCCAGTATAAGATTCTGAGGGTATGATAACCTTGGATAAAAATATCACGCTTTCACTGTATTGTGATTACTGCTCTAAAAATGTTCTTTTTAAATGTCTGGGTAAAAAGCTAAAGCTTTGTACACTGTAATAAAGTTTACGGCCACCTGGAAGCCAGGAAGAGGGAGGCAGAGAACCGACAAACTTTTAATAAGTTTTATTGAAGAAATAAAACAAGCAGGTGGCAGCTCCTCAAGGAGACAGCCATCAAACTAATGGCAAAAGTAAAACAATAGGTCCAGGCCCGGTTCAGTCCTCTCTCTCCCAACACTGGCCTCTCTCCTCTTTTTAGCTTTCAGGGCTCCTCCGTGAGACTCGAGGCATGTGACGCGTCCAGGTGTCCCTGCAGACCACCCGCCTCGTACACCCTCATGGCCCCGCCTCACTCACCACAAACGCAATATATTTTGAGAAACTTTTACAATATTTTGGATCCGTAAACGTCAGGCTAAATAATTACAATGAATCATTGCTGTTCTTCTGCTGTTTTCATTAGTTTCAATCAAGGGTGTACTGTAGGTTTGCACTTGACATTGGTGGGGACGGATGAATCAAACAACATCCCTATTTTTGCTGTTTTATTAAACTGCTATTTAAATATATTAATAATTAATCCTCTCTTCATACAGTTTATTTAGTTTTAGATCTGTTCGGTTCGGGTGGTTCGAAAGACCTAAAGTTGGATTATTATTATTATTTTTACATTTTTCTTATTATTCAAATGGCCAAATTCTGACTGAGGTAAGCTGAATGTTCTGGCCAGTTCGTCATTTGCCTTTAGACTTCAGTGTTTAATTTAAAGAAGTTTTAACAGATTTCTAAAAAGAATAATAATAATTTAATAGATGATAATACATTTGTATTTTAAAAATAAGCATCTTATCAAATTATTTATTTAAAAATGTCATTATTTATATAACTGTAATATAAAACTTACAGTTTAAATGCACATTTGTAAATAAACACTTAAAATAGTCATAGAGTATAGAAAGCAATTTGACAAAATCGTTGAAAATATTTTTTGGTACATTAAAGTGTGGTTATGATAACCATCAAACAAGATAACCCAGCAAAAATTCACTTTTAAAATGTCACTAAAATGCAATATTATGCATAATTATAATTATATTTATAAATAGAAAATCAGGTGAATAACTGCAAAAAGGTTCAGTTTTTCAGAAAAAAAAACCTTTCAATAAGATGGATACGGGCCTGATAGTGTAATATAAAAAAAAATGGTCACCCAACACGCCTCATTATTCTTGCATGTGAAAAAATCAATCCACTGCATCTGGCGCTGCTTAATCTGAAGGCAGCCACAGCCTCTGAGATGATATCAGGGAAAGGCACAGCCAATCAAAATGCCCATATGCGTTTTGGGGGCGGGAGGACTCAACGAGAGAGAGTGATTTAACCTGCGTGTTGGGTTAATGTTGACAGCGCGATTTTTTTTAAGTGGATTAAATTATTGGTGGGGACATTTCTTTGGTCGGTGGATATTGGTGGGGATGCATCACCTCCGTCCACCCTAATCTACGCCCCATGGTTTCAATAACCGATTTCTTTACGACTTAAAACAGCATCTTTGGATTTCTTTTCTGCTGGAGATACTGTTGTCATAAAAAACAAATAAAAAATAAAGTAAAAAAATCTTACATATACCGTAGGAATGGTATAGCAGAAAAATTTGGCGATTTTAAAACCTTAACTTTTCCAAACCGCGGTACACATTGAAAACATTTATCGTCCCATGCCTATTTGTAACAATGTGCATACACTATATCCATTTCTATAGTGTTTGTTTAAAATGACCATTCATTTTTAAATAATTTTGACAAGATCTTTGAAAGGGATGCTCATCCTTGGTGTAGTAAGAAAAAACAAAACTGAATATGAACAGTTCACGAGCGCGTACAAGTGCACAAATTGACTCACAAAATGATTGAAAAAAGCCACACTAAGTTAAGCCTACATAGTTCATTATTTTGAGCAAAATATACAACACATAACACTATTAGCAATATGAGTTATTTAGACTACTAACCTTTGTGGATGCGCTCATGAAACACTGATGTTTTCGTTTCCTCTCTCTTTCTTTGCAAGTTATCTCCCCTCCATTCCTGATCCTGACACATGTAAATCCACATTTCAGGACGTTGGCTCCCACCATGTTTCAAACTTTTCTGGCATACGTCAGCAAATCCCATAATAAGAGTCTTGAGTATCTACCGCGATATAATAAAGGCACACAATCAGAATTATTTCTTAAAATTTCTTAAAATTGCAAATCCTTTTTACAAACCAGCTTGTTTTTCTTTCTGTGAAAGAACGATAATTCATTCCGCTGTGGAAAGAAAGGCACTAAGCCAAAAGAAAATGAATAAATGATAGAACTATATTTTGGGAACCTGCAACCATCCACAATCATAGTAGGAATTTTAGTAAAGCCAATGGTTACAGGTTTCCAGTACTCTTCAGTATTGTATTAAACAGAACAAAAACACTCATGCTGGTTTGGACCAATTCAAGAGTGAGCAAATCATGACAGAATTTGCATTATTGGGTGAATTAACTCAACTCAAATGCCCAGATTTTATAGAACAAGCCATCTTTATACAATAACTAATTACCCTAACCCGCCTAATTAACCTAGTTAAGCCTCTAAATGTCACTTTAAGCTGTATAGAAGTGTCTTGAAAAACATCTAGTCAAATATTATTTACTGTCATCATGGCAAAAATAAATCAGTTATTAGAAATGAGATATTAAATCTATTATGTTCAGAAATGTGTTGAAAAAAATCTCTCCGTAAACAGAAATTGGGGGGAAAAATAAACAGGGGGGATAAAAATTCTGACTTCAACTGTATATGTGTATAAAAAGTAGCGATGTTTGTTTCACAATTACTATCATAAGGTGTTCATGAGATGGATTGCCTGAGGGAAGAAACTGTTTCTGTGTCAGGCTGTTCTGGTGCACAGTTTCAAACAGATTTTCATTGAGTGAGGCTCATTCACCTGAGTGAAGAAATACATAGAAACTGAATATGGGCAAAAAAGCTCATACTCATGCTTCTTGTTGTAAATATGATCTTTATTCAAAAAAATACTTACAAGACTACATGACTGATTGAAAACCTGCCAGGATAGTTTTTCATGTTTAAATTCAAACAAGGACTGATGCAGTCATATAACGTCTAAAATCATGGAACAACGTAATGTGTGTCTAACTAGGCAGCATTTAAAAGTAAAACACATGGTGATTACTTATCGATAACACATAGCCTTCTACTGTCAATACAAACACAAATATTTACTCTCATTAAAACGTATAAACAAGAAAAAGTTATATGAATGCTATTTTTCAATGTTCTATAAATGTTCAAACGTTTTAACATTAAACAACAACGCTTTTCCCTAATTACTTTCCATTTGATCTTTTTGCAAACGTTATGAGAACAGTTCTGAATGTTGTTTGAATTCGACGCAAGTTTTAACATTCAAAAAATATATACAATGACTAGAAAATTACATAACAATCCATGAATAACATGTTGAAAACATCAGGCTTTCTGTTAAGAACGTTTGTTTAGAACGTTGGTTCTAAGAACGTTAGCAATGTATACACTGGTATGATTTAAAATTTTACAGTATAAAAGTCCGTGCAAAATTCAGTTAATTGCAGGGGAATTAACAAGGGGTGCGTTTCACAAACAACGACATTACTCGTGGCTGAACTATTATAGTATGATGTATCGTTTGAGAAATAACGATGTAGCATCTAGTGTTTCACAAAACTGTAGTTGCTTTGTCATCATTTTAACCACGTTAGTTATAACGTAAAACATCCATAATGACGCTCTTAACGCGGTGGAGTAACAGCTTCTTTAAAGAAAAACAACATAATTTTTTGTGCAAACTATATTGTTTCACAATATAGCGCATTAAAAAAAAAATTCTATTAGTTTTGGTAATAACATTCGTTTTCCATATTAATTTAAATATATGTAATCGGTACATATAGGGATGTTTCATTTACAAATATTATTGAGAATATGCCATATTCTATTCTAAAACATAAAACCACTTAGCTAACACATTGTAATCTCATATATAATGTTCGTAAGGTATAAAGCATAGATGGGATCAGTGGTCTCAGCCTGATCTCACAAGAAAACGTAAGTATTTTACGTTTTGTCAGTTTAGTGGCTAATTCATACGAATTCGTACGTAATTGCCGTGAGATTGTGTTGGAATGGAACGCAGCCAGGAACTATGATTCTAACTACAGCTGTCGAGGTGTAGTTGCAAACGTACAAGTTTGCGACGCAGTCTGTGAATGTTCATTGAAACGACGGATTTGGAAAACGAAAATTAAAGAACTATGTCTGTAACAATAGAACTTGCGACCTTAGTTGGCTAATGATGGTTTTCGGAAATGCACCCCAGGCTAGTTGTCCCACTTATAAATCAAGTGATTATACTATTTCTCATTGAAAGTTTATTTTAGAAAGTCAGGCACGTTCCTTGAGGGTTATTTTACACACCATTAGCCTACAATTTGTTTGTTAGATTTCATCTAAGTGACAAACATTTCTGTAGCCTAACTTTTGAATATAGCCCTTAATATTTTCCCTATAGCCTTGGTGTGTGTAACGTTACAAAAGTTCTTCTCAGACAAACTCCCCTCTCGACTTGAGCTCTGGGCACAGTTTAGCTTCGAGGTCTTCAATTTTGATGGACTCGACGTCTTTCCCGCTGGTGAGGCTCGCAGCTCGAGTAATTTTCGTCAGTGTGTCTTCATACGGTGGCGGGAGATAAACCATGAGGAAAACTCCGTCTGACACGTCCGAGCTGGTGCTGTTCAGCCGCTCTGCGTTCCCGGTCAGTGACGATAGGATCTCGGCGTTTCTCTCTGGGTCCTGCAGGTCCAGTGCGATGATGTTGGCGAGTCCCAGTTTGTTCTCTCTGAATCTCCGGTAAAGAAAAACAAACACCACGCCGAACACGATGAGCGTGACGAGCGGGAGAACGACGTAGAGGACGAGCTCCAGTTTCCCGCTGCTTTCAGTTGAAATCTCATTCCAGTGGTAACTCTGTTAGAATGAAAAGGATATAAATTAGTTAGTCAACCTTAACCCTTAACTTAACCTTAACTTTAGTCAACCTTAACTTGACCTTTTTTATTAAAAGACCTGAGGTAAAATAATTCATATATATATATATATATATATATATATATATATATATATATATATATATATATATATATATAATCGATTAGACTTGTTTTGTTGGTCTTTAAATTGTTGTAAATGGCAATGTTTTAAGTTAAAATTATTATCATAGAAACAACCTAAACAAACATGTTTACTTTTGTAATACAGTTTGACAATAGTCAGGTTTAGTGATGTAAACAAAGGTTGGCCTTATTCATAATTCGAAAAATATACCAAAAAACACCAGAAAAGAAAAGAGTAAAACCAGACTCTGAGAAAATCGATGTTTGGCTAGATATTTTCAATGTTATTTTCAATGTTTAACAATGTTATTATCTAAAGTCTGAGTAGATATGATGAAAGTAGCACTCTGACAAAGGCTGGGTTAAGTATCCTTGTTGTCAATGGGAAAATGGCAATAATTTAAGCTAAAATGTTAAGAAACAACCCAAATATTTATTTACACAGACTGCACTTAAGGTTAAATGAGGCATAAATAGCTTTTAAAGATAGCAAATACTACATATAATATTTTTGGTATTACCAACACTCTAATTCAAATTAGGTTAATAGCTATAAGTTTTGGTGGATATGTGGCATTTATATTGTACGATTTCTAGTCTTATTTGGTACTTTTTAAATACAAATTGACACAAGTTAGGTTTAGTGGTGGAAACAAAGGTTGGACTTATTTATTATTCAAAATACCCTATAAAACCAGACTCTGAGAAATTTGATGTTGGCTAGATATGTTCAGTTGTACGGAGATATTATCTGAATATCTGATGTCTGATTAGAAATGTTGAAAGGAGCACTCTGAAAAAGGCTAGGTTAAGTATCCTTCAAGTAGTTGTCAATAGAAAAATGGCAGTATTTTAAATTCAAATATTAATATTCCAGAAACAACCCAAATAAGTTTATTTACACAGACTACACTTTATAGTTTAAATGAGGCATTAATAGCTTTTTAAAGATAGCAAATACTATATACAATCTTTTATGGTAACCACACTGTAATTCCAAATTATAGATATAAGTTTTGGCAGATATGACTGCTTTCTAGTTTTATTCAAACCTTTTTATGCAATTTGACATTAGTTAAGTTTAGTGGTGGAAACAAAGGTTGGCTTTATTAATAATTCCAAAAAGTGATCAAAAACCCTATAAAACCAGGCTCAGAGAAAAGCGATGTTAGCTATATTTATAGATGTCACCTAAATATTTAAAATCTGATTAAATATGATGTAAGGAACCCTCTGAAAATGCTGGGCTAAGTATGCACAACCCCAAAAGTTTAAATGTAATTTAAGTAAGTTAGGTTTGTCCGTAATTGACACAATCTCGGTTAAAACAAACCAGCATTTTTAAGTGTGGAGAAGACTAAACTTTTCACAAATTTCATAGTCAAAAGAAATTTTTTAAATACCCAAGAAAATACTTCATTCTTTATTTTCAATGAAAACAATGCAACAATCACCAATATTGAGTCTTAATTAAATGTCAGTAATAAACAGCTGAAGAAGAAATTTCTTGCAGCAAAAGATACAGAATAATGAATGTGCAACTTATAAAATGTATTTCAGTAAAAGTTTCTTTAGCTTTAATAAAACCATTGCTGCAGCCTTACTGCATTCAGTATTAGTGGACTGCATCCCAAAATCTGATGGTTTACCCAACGCTAATCACATAATGCTGCTTTTTCAGCTAGATTAGATGTTTTGGTCCTTTAAACCCTGCCAAACCACTGTTTCACCCATACCTGCCAACACTCCCGTTTTTCCCGGGAGTCTCCCGTATTTCAGACCCAACTCCCCTATTGTTCTGTCTCCCGAAAAACTCCCGGATCCAACTCAATGAAGATCACATCTGAAACTTCAATCTAGTCCCGGTAACTTGTGTTCAAATCTGCAATCTTCTGTCTAAAAGCATACACTAAATGATATTTGCTGTTTGTTCAAATTACTTCATTAAATTAAGCTGAAACAACACAATTCTTTAGTTTTTTGGGGGAACAACTTTTTTTTTTTATGCTCAATCCACTTAACCTCCTGGGGCTTGAGTGTCCACATACGGGGACAGCGCATTTTAGCTCTTAAATGGCTTTTTAAAATACTTTGAATGTTTTACGTACATTTTGTTACAGACATACAGTGTCATCCTGCAACTGTTTTGCAGCATATGAAATGTCCCAAATACTATTTTTAACTGTCCAAAATGGAAAAAAATAATAATTTTTACTCTCTGATAGTCAACACATGTAAAAAAAAAAATTCTATGTTATATATGCATAAACAAAACAGTCAGGAAAAGTTGTTTTATGTAAATTCGGACCACGAGTCCACATATATGGACATCATTTTTCTCTAAAAGTACATCATATCAAAAGATAATACTTAGGTTTTTATTCTAATTAGGTTCTAATACACCCAAATAGCAAAGAGAACTTTAAAAATGCATGTAAAAAATACCTTGGGCCTTAAGAGTTTAAATTTGTAAAAACTAATAAGTTAACTTAATTCCTTTATGTTGTCCCAACATAAATCACTTGCATAGAACCCGGGATTCTTTACAGTGTGTTTATATATGTAATGATTTAATTTTGAATGGGATTGATCACTAACCTGTAGCCGTTGTTCTGCAGTTGGAGCCGGTGGAGACCCTGAAACCCAGTCATCTCTACCAGCTGGTCCAAACTTTATCCAGCTGCTATCCAACAATCGTCGCATGCTGCCGCGGACAGACGCTCTTTAGCTGATGAAGGAGAGATGAGAGAGCAGCAGCTGTCTAAAGAGCGCAGCGGGATAACAGCTGCATCTTGTGTCTATCTGCACTGAGAGTGTGTGTGTGTGTGTGATGGAGAGAGTTTGCGTGTGTTAAGTACTGTCTCACATGCTCGCACATGCAGATCAGTGGAAATCAGGCCAGCGGTCAGCCAATGGTGTGGGGTGAAAGAAGACCCGAAAGGCAATCATTTGGGGATTTGTGATGCGCGCAGCTGGCCTATATTTAATAAACAGCAGAGAGCGATGGATGGATGGATAAGATGGAGCTGTCAATCAATTGAGTTTAAGTGCTGCTGTGGTGGCAGAAATGGGCGGCGCATTTTATTCACATTCAGAGAAATGCGTGAGCACTTAAGAGGAACTTCTAGGAATCGTTTAGCTCAGATAGTTTTAGAGGAAATTAACCATTGAATGCTTGACATATTGAGAAAAATCATTTTTATATCCTAGTGGTTTTGAATCTGCCCCCAGTGGGACGTCATGGTATTGCAGGGCAGGGCGCCAGCTGTTATTACTAGAAATAACATTGATAATATATTTAAAGATGTATAGTCATAGCTTAATGTTTAATTACATAAGACGTGTTTCCCAAAACCCCTAGTTTCTGTGTCGCAGATCCATCGTTTGAACCACGTTAGTTATAACGTAAAAGGCCCATAATGATGCTCTAAAAGGGGTGGAGTAACTACTTCTTTAGAAAAAGAACCCCATAATTTCTTTGTGCAAATTCTAGCTATTATTTTACACGCACACGCATAAAAAAAAATCCAATATCAGTTTTGGTAAAAGCATGCACTCATTTTCCATATTAATTAAAATATATATAAATTACACATATAGAGCCTATGTTTACTTTACAAATATTGATGAGAATATGCCATAGTCTATTCTAAAACAAAACCACTTAGATAACACGTATTCTAATATCATATATAAATCATGTAAATAAATAAATAATGAGGCTATTTATTAAAAAATGAAATGTAATATTTATTAGGAAATGTAGAAAATCATACTTCAATAATATTATTAATAATAATAAAGATGATGATGATTATTATTATTATTTTTAATTATTATTATTAAGTAGGATATTATTTATTTTTAATTTTTTGAAAAGTCTACTTTTACAATTTGACACATGCAAACCACTGCAGAAATGTCCTAACCAACAAGCCCATGTCATATACAGTACAGTACAGATACGAAATTAAAAGCATTAATGTATGCTATGTTTGTACAAGCTTTGGAGACGTAACATAAATTCCGCTTTTATATAATAGGTCACCTATAGCTTTCGTCATGAGCCACGGCTGTGTTCAAAATGACATCAATGTTTTCAGTGCACTGCAAAGGCAACGCAATAGTAAACATGAAGATCGCTAAAACTAAACTTTAAAAATACTTTGAAAGCAAATTCCATGTGAAAGAGATGACTTTAATGCTTTTTAAAAAAACATTCCAAGTTTAAATGTCAAAACGTTCTAAACGAATAGGGCATAGTGGGGATAACTGGGAATAGAACACAGCCAGGAGCTATGTTTCTAACTACAGCTTCAGAGGTGTAGTTGCAAGCATACAGTTGAAGTCAGAATTATTAGCCCCCCTGAATTATTAGCCCACTCTGTTTATTTTATTCCCCAATTTCTGTTTAACGGAGAGAAGATTTTTTTTTCAACACATTTCTAAACATAATAGTTTTAATAACTCATTTCTAATAACTGATTTATTTTATCTTTGCCATGATGACAGTAAATAATATTTGACTAGATATTTTTCAAGATACTTCTATACAGCTTAAAGTGACATTTAAAGGCTTAACTAGGTTAATTAGGTTAACTAGGCAGGTTAGGGTAATTAGGCAAGTTATTGTATAATGATGGTTTGTTCTGTAGACTATCGAAAAAATAAAGCTTAAAGGGGCTAATAATATTGAGCTTAAAATGGCTTTTAAAAAATGTAAAACTGATTTTATTCTAGCCAAAATAAAACAAATAATGTCCAGAAAAGAAAAAATATTATGAGACATACTGTGAAAATTTCCTTGCTCTGTTAAACATCATTTAGAAAATATTTATAAAAGGAGAAACAAATCAAAGAGGGGCTAATAATTCTGACTTCAACTATACAAGTTTGCGACACAGTTTGGGAACGTTCGTTGCAATTATGGATTTGGGAAACGCCAAATCAACAAACTATGTTTGTAATGATGCAACTTGCAACCTTAGTTGGCCAAGTTGTTTTTCGAAACCTTAGTTGGTTTTTGGAAACACACCCCATGCAGGTCAAGTTTGAACACATTCTACCTATATTGATTGCTCTGGTCTACCTACTTTTAGCATCAGCTTGGATTTTGGTTTACCCATTTCTTGATTAATGTCTTGATTAATGTGCTATTTAGAAGGTAGGGTCAAAATTTGGCTCAAGCAACATGAAAGCATGAATCCATCCTGTATTGTATTACCAGTTCAGGCTTGTGCTAGCACAATGATGTCTGGCGTATTTTCCTGAAAGTCTTTTGGTGCCTTAGAACTATAATTTAGCATAATTTAGGCACCACAGCATATGATAATTGCTCGACAACAGAAATCAAATAAAGTCAAGTTGAGTGTACAGTACTGTCATTCTGCTACATGTGTGGACAAAGTGAAACGAAATGTTGTCTCGCAGGAATTAATATATTAATATATTGCAAGAAATAATATATTTTTCTATATATAAAAAGTGATCAAAGTGAGTATTATTATTATTATGCTTAAAATAGCAATTATTAATATATTTTACTATACATAAAGGGTAATCAAAACAAATATTATTATGCTTAAAACTAGAAATTGATACATTTTACTATACATAAAATGGTAATAAAATTAATATTATTATGCTTAAAAATACAGGGTTCCCACGCTTTCATGAAAAGCCGATCAAGGACTTTCACTGACCTTTTTAAAGCACCATTCATTTTAAAACAACCATAATATTTATGTTGAGTAATTTTCAAAAAGTTTGACCATTTTAAGAAGTCATGTTTAAAGAACTTTAATAAAACGTGTTGAATTCAATACTGCTAAAATTCAAATGTGGTTTCTGAAATATTGATAACATGTCTGTGTTATTGTACAAGATTTAAATGTACGATTTTTAATTTAAGTTGAAATAAAACCATAAACAAATTTAATTTCTAATTTAATTCAAGGACCTATGTTTGTTTTTAGGTACTTTCCAATCCTTGAATCTATATGTCTCAAATTCAAGTACTTCTAAGTACTTTCAAGAAGTGTGGGAACCCTGAAAATAGGAATGATTCTATTTTTAAGCATAATAATAATAATAATAATATATGTTTTGATTACCTTTTTATATATAGTAAAACATATTAACAAGTCATATTTTTAAGCATAATAATAATCTGTTTTTATTTACCTGTTAAAATAAACATATTTTCTGTTAAATTTAATAGCTTCGGGTGCGATTAATCATGATGAACGATTAAACATTATAAAAATATATACATGAAAATTACAATGCATTTGCATAAAAGCTATATTTAGTCCTTGTTTTGCTGTATTGTGAAGTTAATAGCTTTAATCATGATTGATTGCATCTGAAATAAATGTAATTCGACAGAACATTGTGATTGTTTTAACGGGTAAATCAAAACAAGTATTACTATTATGCTTAAAAGTGTGAAATATTAATATATTTTACTATATTTACAAAGGTAACACCAGCTAATAAGTTTCCGTTTGTTAATTTAACAGGTGGCACAGAGGCTTAGAGGTTAGCACAGCAAGAAGGCTGCTTGTTCAAATTCCGGCTGGGCCAGTTGGCATTTCTGCGTGGAGTTTGCATGTTCTCCCCCAGGGTGTGAATAATACACTGACGATCGGGTGGTCTTTTTCGGTTATGTTCGGTATTATGCTTCAGTGAACCAAATTTATGTATTTAATTCAATTTCATCTAAATTTATTAATTGTTAGTATGTTTTCAGTGTTTTCATGGATATAGAGTGGTTCTCAGTGATATTTGTGATGTTAAATAAACGGTGACAGGTTTGCTTTCCTGCACCTATTAATGGATGCTTAATGGACTGCTGCGGTTTCAAATTGATAAATTAATATTTTTGGCGCAATCATGCATTCACAATGGTATGAACCATTATAGGGGTGGCTGGTCAAATATATATTGAAGTTATCTATTATTTTAATTATTAATATTACTTACGATACAGATCAGAGCAAACTATTTCTTAACTATTAAAGGGCAAACCCCCTAAAACATCCTGTTTTGATGTCCTTCAGGGGGGATCAAGTGTTAAATATGGGTGTCAGCCTCCCCCAGTGCCCCTGTAAATCACACCCTGTTCTCTCCTGTTGGAGTGGGTTTCCTCCGGGTGCTCCGGTTTCACAACACATGCAGATATAGGTGAATTGAATAAACTAAACTGTCTGTTGTGTATTAGTGTGCATGTGAATGAGATTGTATGGGTGTTTCCCAATACTGGGTTGCAGGTGGAAGGACGTCCTCTACGTAAAACATAGGCTGGAATAGTTGGCGGTTCATTCTACTGTGGAAACCTCTAAAATAAGGACTAAGCTGAAGGAAAATGAATTAATGTAACACATGCAAACATCGAAAACTTTGTTTATTACACTATTTATTTGTCTTTGTTAACATCTTTGAGCCTATATTGTGAAACTCCTGACTCAAAATGTCTTTATAATTGAAAACAGCTTGAAAAATGCGCGGGAGGTCACTTGCATAGAGAGACAAAGACATTATCGCAGAATTAAGGACAGTAAATCTTCAGTAAAAGTGGTTGCGTAACGGAACACAGTACTTATAGCAATAAGGCCAGACGAGCAAAAACACAAATAAAGACTTTATATTAGGGCTTAAAATGGAGACAAGGTCATCACAGCATCTCTGAACTCGTCGCATCAGCTCTTTCATTTCATTTTGGTATCATGAAATGCTGATTGGTCACATTAAAACCTTGCACTGATAGTATGAAATGACGCTAATGTCTCATTAGGAGATTCTGGGATTGGTTTTATTAGCAGATCAGGTCATTTTTCTGTCTGAATGGGGTTTAATCGCTGATCTGTGTGTCCTCAAATTCAGACTCTGTCTGTCTGAGACCGGAGGAGACCGTGACCCCATTCTGTGTGTGTGTGTGTGTGCATATGTGCGTGAGAAAGGCTAACGTGCACAAGGATTAGTGATAAATACGAAGCTGGGTGACATCAAACACATGAGCTGAATAATTAAAGCAAATAGTGCCGCAGGTCAGGTTCATTTAGTTTTAATGCATTTTATATTATTTGTTAATTTAAATATAATTTATTATTAATAATTGGTAAGCATTTTCTAATTTTAGTTTGGTATCAGATATTTTGGGGGGTGTATTTTGCCTATTTGTTTAATATAACCCCAAATCAGAAAAAGTTGGGACAGTATGGAAAATGCAAATAAAAAAAATAAAGTAGTGATTTCTAAATTTACTTTGACTTGTATTTCATTGCAGACAAAATGAACACAAAATATTTCATGTTTTGTCTGGTTAACTTCATCTCATTTGTAAATATGACGTTAATAAAATCTGGCATTCAGACCTGCAACACATTCCAAAGAAATTTGGGACAGGAGCAGTTTAAGCTGGTAATCAGGTAAACTGGTTAAATAATGATGTGAAGTGAAACAGGTAATGTCAACAGGTGACTGTAATTATGATTTGGTACAAAAGCAGCATCCAAGAAAGGTGTAGTCCTTTAGGAGCAGAGTTAGGCAGAGGATCGCCGGTTTGTCAACAAATACATGAAAAAATTATTGAAACGTTTAAAAACAATGTTCAGACATTTGGGTATTTCACCTTTAACAGTGCATACCATAATTAAAAGAAGGAATCTGGACTGGAGGAATTTCAGTGCATAAAGGACAAGGGCGCAAGCCTAAGCTGAACAACCATGATCTCTGATCCCTCAGGCGGCACTGCATCAAGAATCGTCATTCATCTATAAACGTTATCACCACATGAGCTCAGAACTCTTTCAATTCAAGCTACTTTGGCAAACCTTTGTCAAGTACCACAATATGTAGTTACATTCACAAATGCCAGTTAAAACTGTACTGTGCCAAAAGGAAGCCCTATGTTAACAGTGTCCAGAAGTACCGTCGACTTCTATGGGCTCGGAGGCATCTGCGATGGACCATCATACAGCGTGTGCTCCATACCAAAGAAGAAAAGGATCATCCAGGCTGTTATCAAGAACCAAAAGCTAGGGTCTGTCATGGTGGGGTTGTGTCGTTGCCCCTGGCAAAGATAATTTGCACTTCTGTGATGCACCATTAATGCTGAAATGTACACAGAGATTTTGGAGCACAATATGCTGCCTTCTATTCCGGGGACACTCATGCATATTTCTACAAGACAATGCAAAACCACATTCTGTGCACATAACAAAGACCTGGCGACAAAGGAAGAGGATACAGGTACTTGACTGGCCTGCCTGCAGTCCTGACCTGTCTCTAATAGAGAATCTGTGGCGCATTTTGAAGCTCAAAATGCGACAACGAAGACCCCGTATCGTTGCTCACCTTAAGACTTGATGATGGAAGAATGGGACAAAATTACACCTGAAACACTTCATAACTTGGTGTCTTCAGTCCCTAGACATCTTTTAAGTGTTGTGAAATGGAATGGCAACATTAGTGGTAAATACTTTACCTTATAACTTGTTTTGAAATGTGTTGCAAGAACCAAAATTGAAATACATGTTAATTTAATGAATAAAAATCACGAGGAACACCTTAAATCATGTTTGTTGTCTTATCTGCTATGAAATACAAGTCAAGGTAAATTTGGAAATCCCTACTATCTTTTTTATTTCCGTTTTCCATACTGCCCAACCTTTTCTGATTTAAGGGTTGTATATTATTACTAGTATTATACATTTGTTATACTATTTGTCCTACATATCTATGCTATTGTTTAACTATTATTAAATTGTGGTTGTCATTTCAGTACATGCATTTTTATATATACATTTTTGTATATGAATAATATTTTTGTATTAATTTTAATTCATTAAATCTATGGTAATAATAATTTTATAAAGACATTAAAATGCATTTTAAAAATTGTACACAAATTTTAACTTTTATAATTCCTATTAGTATGCGTTCATATGTAAGAACAGCTACTGTGTTTTAACCGAATGTGGGACTGACGTTCAGCTGTCATCATCTCTGTTTTGTCTGGTCATGTGATTAAAGCGTCTCTTTATTAAACCTCTTTTTGCATGATTGCTTTATCCACGGCTTCACGGGACATCCGGCAAACTCTCATTACTGTCCGCCAAGTTCTTCGGAAAACCTTCGCATGTGTGTCAGAGATTTGGCCTGAATTACACGGAAATGTCACAAGCTCCATATCTCTAATTAAAAAACAAGGCTGACACTAAAACCTGAAATGTTCAGTACCAGCCGTCCCCAACAAACCCAGATATGAGGATCGTTCAGCTCAAATTCATCTGTCCAAACAGTCAATTCTCAGTAAGAAATAAAATCATTTTTATCAACCTCATGTCACTGCAGATCTACAAAATACACTCTCAGAAATAAAACCTGTCACTGGGATGGTACCTTCTCTAAAGGTGCACATTAGGGCTGCACGATATTGGAAAAATCTAACATTGCAATATTTTGTTATTTGACAGTAAATATTGAAATATTGAGGGTAATTTCACCAGATGACAATATTTCTATTTGGAAAGAATTTATAATGTTAGATTGATTGGGATGATCCTATACATGAGGGAATCATGCACAAAATATAATAAATCTAATCTACAAGCATACTGTATATAAATGCAATCAAGAAAAATATACAATTGAAATAAACCGTATTTTATCATTTTCCGAGTCTAACAGTATTCAGGTAGTTGAACGATAAAAATAAAATAATTCAATAAATTAATTAATCGTTACATATTTAATTAATCAGGTAAGTTCACGCTATGCTGAATCATACACATTCCTCGATTTTTGATTGTAGCAATGATTTCTGCTAAAACAGTTAAATATGGTTCATTAAACTGCGGACACTGAATACTCAGAATGAAATGTAAAAATGAAAGTTCACATACCCTGCAGTACAGGTGCAGTTCGCTGACAGAATGCAGTTGTTTTGCTTGTTGATGATTACCCAGGCCTTGTATAGCTCCATCTTCTTTCCTTGTCTTCGGCTAGGCAGATCCTCGGTCTTTAGCACTACAAAGTTTTGAATCTGGTAAGTATGGAGCATTATTTCTTGCACATGACCACACAGAACAAACCTGTAGGCATCCAAAGACTTGTAGACCTTAAACTTCTCTCTTGTAAAATCATTTCAATGAGATAGTTGTATATTTCGGGCTGGATGCTTGGCCATTTCATCTTATCCAATATCCATTGGGAGGTTGCTATCGCAAATGGATCAGATAAACGCTGTCAGATAAACGCTGCTCACTTTAATGTTAATTTTGCTGAATAACTGTGCTTAACACTGGGTGACGAGCTGTTATAATACGCTGAAAGCATTGTGTAAATAATATATATAATATGTAATCAATATAACTTATCTCTCTAATACAACAACAAACTCTGTACCGCATCCCTACTGAAAAAAACTGCTTAAACCAGCCTAGGCTGGTTGGCTGGTTTTAGCTGGTCGACCAGCCAGGTTTTAGAGGGGTTTTGGCCATTTCCAGCCTGGTCTTAGCTGGTCAGGCTGGAAAATGACCAACTAAAACCAGCTTGACCAGCCTAGCCAGGTTGGGAGCCCAGCCAAAACCAGGTATGTCCAGCTTAAACCAGGCTGGTCAAGCTGGTTTTAGCTGGATTTAGCTGGTCACTTTTCATCCTGACCAGCTAAGACTAGGCTGGAAATGGCTGGAAAACAGCCTGGAAATGGCCAAAACCCTTCTAAAACCAGGCTGGTCAACCAGCTAAAACCAGCCAACCAACCTAGGCTGGTTTAAGGTTGATTTTTCAGCAGGGATCAGATGTCATTCCCCAGCTGTAAATGCTAGCGCTCCTGGTTTTTTTTTCTGCAACCTCTCTGCCTGCGCATCCTGAATGTTCACAAAGCGGTAATTCGTCTATAGTGTACCATCTGAGATGCAGTTATAGTGTTTTTGAAATCATACTATAGTAAAGTACGTGAATTAATTTGTTGTGCTGATTCTACAGTTGCTATGGTAACACAACACCTAGATAAACAAATCACACAATACTGTACATTTCATTATAATATTGAGGACGCAATATAGCTCAGAGTTAAATAGCAAAGCCATTAACGCTAAAAACCAAATGCTGTGTTCACGTGACGTTTTGCGAGTGTTTATTTGGCTGTTTTGGAGCCGGAGTGCAGACATTAATAAACCAAATGTACTGACAGTGATCACGGCATATCAGTAATGAGCTTTAGTCCTAATGAGACTATCTCTCGTGATGCCGCTTCTGCAGAGTTTTATCTCTGATTGACCGAAGCTCGGCTCAAATGCCCTGGCAATCATTTGACACAGCGGGATTTCATCACATCTCCAACTAAACACACGAATGCAGAATGCAAATCTGCACGTTTTGCTGGATTTCATTCGCTTTTTTTTTTGTTTTGTTAACCCTGCTGTATCATGTCTGATGTGCCTATTTACAAATACAAACTATCATTTTGGATGTGATTAATCACAATTACAGTTCTTTACAGACGCTATTTCTCAATACTTAGATCACTTTTGCAAATCTCTTCACACAGTGAGCACAACAGAAGTCTATGTGGGATAAACTCAGGATCAATTATCATTGTTTTGGCACAAAATGCATTCAATGACTACATCTCTCAATTTTCATGAACTCGTTTCTCACTCAGACACAATAACTGCCAAAACTCTTTGCACGTACAGGACATTTTGCACGTGTTTACATACTGTTTTCAAAACTTAAACTTCTGTTCAAAGCAATAACATCATGCAAAACTGAATAAGACAGCAAAATTCAACAGCGATATGTTATTGAAACACATTTCACATCTAAAAATGCAGTTTAACCAGCCAGATTAGCATTACTATTGTATCTGTATCAGCGGATGGTGTGTATACGAATTCTTGTATTTTAGAATTACTATAGTGCAAAATAAATAAATAAATGACACAAAATATTTCATGTTTAGTCTGGTTAACTTCATCTCATTTGTAAATATGCATTCTTTCCTGACATTCAGACCTGCAACACATTCCAAACAAATTTGGGACGGGAGCAGTTTAAGCTAGTAATCAGGTAAACTGGTTCAATAATGATGTGATGTGAAACAGGTGATGTCAACAGGTGATTGAAATTATGATTTGGTACAAAAGCAGCATCCAAGAAAGGTGTAGTCCTTTAGGAGCAAAAATGGGCCGAGGATCGCCAGTTTGCCAACAAATACATGAGAAAATTATTGAAATGTTTAAAAACAATGTTCAGACATTTGGGTATTTCACCTTTAACAGTGCATACCATAATTAAAAGATTCAAGGAATCTGGAGGAATTTCAGTGCATAAAGGACAAGGACGCAAGCCTAAGCTGAACAACCATGATCTCTGATCTCTCAGGCGGCACTGCATCAAGAATCGTCATTCATCTATAAACGTTAACACCACATGGGCTCAGAACTATTTCAATTCAAACTACTTTGGCAAACCTTTGTCAAGTACCACAATATGTAGTTACATTCACAAATGCCAGTTAAAACTGTACTGTGCCAAAAGGAAGCCCTATGTTAACAGTGTCCAGAAGTACCGTCGACTTCGATGGACCATCATACACCGTGTGCTCCAGACCAAAGAAGAAAAGGATCATCCAGGCTGTTATACTATAGTGCAAAATAAATGCATAATTGACACAAAATATTGAGGAATTCTGCATCATGTCTGATTCATTCCAGTAACATATATTGCAGTTATATACAATATATATTGCAATTATAAACAGAGATGTGTCCTTGTTTTACACAAGAGAACACTGTGTAATGCTGCATGTTGTTAGTGTGTATTTAGCTCATTGTTTTGTGGGTGACAAAGTGTGTCTGTCGGCTGTCAACCTTTGCTAGTGTTCTGGAAGAATGAGTTTATTTGAGACCTAAATAAAGTGTTTTGGTAGTTGCAGTGCATATTGAAGTTGAAATGAACTGCATTTCCAAGATGAAAGTCGGTTAGGAGAATAGTGTGAAGGGTTTTGCAAAAGTGACCAACAGTAAGTATTGAGAAATGTGTCGTAGCGTCTGTAAAAAAAAAACTGTAATATTATTATTATGCTTAAAAATAGGAATTAATTCTAGGAATAATTAATGTATTTTGGAGCGACGCGGTGGCGGAAGTATGTTCGCCTCACTGCAAAAAGGTTGCTGGTTCGAGCTGGGTCAGTTGGCATTTCTGTGTGGAGTTTGCATGTTCTCCCCGTGTTGGCTTGGGTTTCCTCAGGGTGCGCCGGTTTCCCCCACAAGTCCAAAGACATGTGCTACAGGTGAGTTGGGTAAACTAAAATTGACCGTGGTGTATGAGTCTGTGTGTATGGATGTATGGATGTATGGAGTATGGATGTTTACCAGTGATGGGTTACGGCTGGAAGGTCATCCACTGTGTAAAACATATGCTGGATAAGTTAGCGGTTCATTCCGCTGTGGCGACCCCAGATTAATAAAGGGACTAAGCTGAAAAGGAAATGAATGAATTAAGATATTTGAGAAGGGTATAAACGGAGGTCAGAGCCCGCTCCAAGTGGGTGGGACTTGAGCTCCAAGTGGGCTGTACAAACCTGGAGATTTTAATTTTATTAATGTCTTTTATATGACACATAGTCCAACCTATTGTCTTTTATGAATGTCTACACCTACCCCAACCCTAAACCCAACCTCACAGGAAACTGTTGTGTTTTATTAATGTCTACTACACCTACAGCAACCCAGCCCACTTGCGGCGTAAGTCCCTCCCACTTGAAGATCACCCAGCCTACTCGCAGTAAAATCCCACCCACTCGGAGGTCTCCTGGCTGCAGCGATACCTACTTGAAATATTTTTGCGGCACGGTGGCTCAGTAGTTAGCACTGTCGCCTCACATCAAGAAGGTCGCCGGTTCGAGTCCCTGCTGGGCCAGTTGGCATTTCTGTGTGCATGTTTTGCATGTTCTCCCCGTGTTGGCGTGGGTGCTCCGGTTTCCCTAACAGTCGCTATATAGGGGAACTGGATAAACTAAATTGGTCGTAGTGTACGAGTGTGTGTGAATGTGAGAGTGTATGGGTGTTTCCCAGTATTGGATTGCAGCTGGAAGGGCATCCGCTGCATAAAACATATGCCAGAATAGTTGGCGGTTCATTCCAATGTGGTGACCCCTGATAAATAAGGGAATAAGCCTAAAAAAATGAATGAATGTGCAAGATTGTTCATACGTTATAAACTAATGAAAGCTTATTATAAAGTGTGACCATTAAAACAACACTATGTGAATCTGAAAACTACTACTCAGATTAATTTAAATGTATGTGTGTGTGTTTATTTGTATAAGTGTGTGTGTGTTTAAGGTCATATTAATGACTGAATTTAAAACATATTTGTTAGAGGTGATCTAAAATAGTCAGATCTTACTCTTGATTCATTTTATGTCATTTCTGTATGTTAATTAAAGTCAGAAGACCTTTATTTTCTCTCTTTCAATGGGGATGAGCTTTCACACGACAGCTGTTACACTCAACATCTGCCTCAGCATTTATGTGTGTGCGTGATTATAATATATATATAGTCTTAGTTTGTCTGGATTTGCTAGGTATGGGTTTGATTCCAATGTTAATATTTATTTTATAGTAATATTTCAAAAAAATCGAATGTATATAAACATAAATGTAAAATACATAGT
>NC_079435.1:6462923-6485423 GCF_903798145.1 Danio aesculapii | reverse complement strand
GAATATTATATTAGAAGAATATTATGAAATGCTTATTTTCAACTTCATTCATTCATTCTCTTTTCGACTTAGTCCCTTTATTAATCTGGGGTCGCCACAGCAGAATGAACCGCCAACCCATCCAGCACATGTTTTATGCAGCGGATGCCCTTCCAGCCGCAGCCCATCTCTGAGAAACACCCATACACACTCACACTCATACACTATGAATAATTTAGCTTTCCCAGTTCACCTGCACCACATGTCTTTAGACTGTCGGGGAAACCGGAGCACCCGGAGGAAACCCACGCGAAGGCAGGGAGAACATGCAAACTCCACACAGAAACGCCTACTGACCCAGTCGAGGCTCGAACCAGCGACCTTCTTGCTGTGAGGTGACAGCACTACCTACTGCGCCACTGCCTCGTCCTATTTTAAACTTCTCAGACACAAATATCTTTAATAAATGTATAACCACATTAGTCAATTTTATTGTGAGTGTTCGTAAAATGTTTTTCAGAGTAAGAGGGTATTACAGTATAAAACGGTCTGCGTTTTCTGAGGTGATTTTCATTGTGCACTCCTGAGGATACCATAAAACAAGGCTGAATGCGACTTGCCATGACGTAGATTCCCATTCTCTATTTACCTTATTCTCCGCGTACGAGTGGGCGCAGCCATTTGAATCATTTTGGCTCAAGACTTCCGGTCTCATTCACTTCTATTCATTTTTAAACGTTAAAAACAGCTTGTTTTGCTGCTTGTTGTTGCAAACTGATATTTTGTTATTATATTATTCTACTTTGTCTGTATTGTCATGCAAACACTTGTTTGTGGAGTAAATAGTTTGACCGTTTTCTGCCGTTTATTATTCCTAGTCATTTCTCCCATAGGTAACTGAATCGGAAGTTCTAAAACAATCGCAAAAATGAGCGCACTTCCACATTGAAGAATAAGGTCAATAGGCGGGTCCAAAACACACATACACCTTGCTTATACTAGGCCCACACGGAATCTGCGCGTGCAGAAATCCGCAGATTTTTAGCCCATCATTGAGTCTAATTATTTACTTGTGTAAACGTATGTAAATTTATATTGATTCAGTTTTTAAATTAATTTCAGTAATATTATTGACTAATATAAAAGTGTTTATATGATTTATGCACAATGCAGTTTGTAAAGTAATATTTTCTGTCTTTCAGTAAATATATTATATGAGAGACTTGCTTTGTTTACCAAATAAGTGGATCTAGATGGATTTGCATTGTAAACATTTAATAAAAGTTAAAAAGCTATTCTTTTTTATTTTAAATATTAAGTTTTTAGTTGAGATTCTCCAAACAATTACACATAAATCCGCAGATTTTTTACAACATTTTCAGCAGAAATAGCTAAATATGTCCTCAGATTCTGTCTGGCCCTACTTATTACACACACAGGGATGCGCAGCAGCACACAAACATCTTTAAATATGACAAAATGGTAACACTTTAGTTTAAGTAGCCATTCCCATTAACTACTGGCTTATCAACTGCTTATTATTAAGATATTGGCTGTTTATTAGTACTTATAATCAATGATATTATTCTACATTCCTAGTCCTAGCCAGTGCCTGAATTTAACTACTACCTTAATAACTAGTCTTAGTTGATGGTTTGTTAATAGCGTGAACTGTATCTAGGTTAAAATAAGGTGTGACCAAAAATATATTGTGAAATACATTACAATAGAAAACAATTGTTTATATTAAAATAATGTTTCATAGTATTACTGTTTTACTGTATTTTTAATTAAATAAATGCAAGTGAATATGAAAGCACCTCAAAAAAATTCTATGAATATTTTAACCACAAATTTTCTGAACGTATTTGTAAAGAAAAATGAAAATGACATAATGCAGAGTCAATAAATGGATATTGTAGCATTTTTACATACATACACATACATACATACACACACACACACACACACACACACACACACACACATATATATATATATATATATATATATATATATATATATATATATATATATATATATATATATATATATATATATATATATATATATGAAATGGATTAAGATTTTTGTGTTGTTAGATATTAAATACTGGATAAAAACCCCTCAAAAACATCAAAATCTTAGCAGTATTTATCTGTAATTAGATGTTCATTACTGGGATGGGTAAATAACGGATGCACTACACAAACTGTAATAAATAAATAAAGAAACAAGCAAAACAAACACGTTATTTGAGTGTAATCCTCCATTTAGTGTGCAAAAATATATCCTCTGAATGATAAATCCACAACAACATCAAACAATGCTAAGAATTGACCTCTAAAATGTACTCTGCATAGTCTAAAAGATTTAATTGTGTAACAGTAGTTACTGATTCATGTGCACATGGTGTAATTTCAACTACACACCAGCAGAGGCTAATTGGCTCATGCTAAGTGTTTGGGTTTCAATTTGGCAAATAAAAGTTAGTAATGCTGGAATTCCATTCTGTACATAATTTGCACAATATAAATTATGAAGCACACTGTAAAAAAGCGTGAGGTTTGATTTCTAGTCTGGATTGTTTTGAAGTTTGAAGACGTACGACGTACTGTTTCTAGAAGGGATACAGCTGCGGCCTAAAGTTAACGATATTTATTTACATCATTTATTAAATTACCCATTAAATTGTATTTGATTAACGTCTAGCCCGTACCCCAAACCTCACAGTAATGTTTAGATATTAATTATTGTTGTACAGTGTCACAAAAATGATGCTATACTGATGTGTGTATCCGTAGCCGTATCCCTTGTAGACTTCACCGTGCTTTATGTGGATAAACACTGCCATCTGCTGCTCACTGTAGAACTCGCTGTAAAACTTCTCCAATATAAAGAGGACAATGCTTTTTTATTGCACTATAACATAAATACAATAGGGTAAAATTAACTAACAACTTTCACCTACATTTACAGCACAGAGCACAAATAATAATCAAATCAATGAGATAATAATACAAATAAATACAATTTAAAACAGAACAGACACGCAAACACCAACAAAAAATACACTACAGAGCCTTCTAATAATTTAATTATTTGTAAATAAACTAAACAGTCTTCTTGCTAATTTAAATTTTACCATCTTTAAAGATTTACAGTATAACTCAAATTATTTTAAGGCACTTGCATTTATAAATATTAAATTTCTCCTAAATTAGAATATTATTTAATACAAACTGAATAATATGAGTAAATGTGGGGCTTGAGATGAACAGAGGCTTTCAAACTGCAAAACAATAACAGTGTAACACGTTTTTGTCTCCATACATTATAAAGCATCCGGTTTATTTTTACTAAAAGTAATCATTAATTATGTTTTTTACTGGGATTTACAGATGAAGCACACTAAAATGTTATTTTGTGTTGTTTTAGATTATATACCAATAATTAAATAAATATAATACAATCTAGTCTGACATTTAAAACCACAATCTCCATATCTTGACATAATAAAGTATCTACTTTGGGATCACAGTCTTAATCTTAAGTCTTCATCTTTTCCATCGTCCTTCAAAACATTAGGTTTTATTTATTCCCAGCAAGTTTTAATCATTTAAATATAGCACAATCTACTATAATTACCTATTCCTAAAAGTTATTTCAACCAACTTTTATTTTGACAAGCACATTAATGTATACTCTTATATTTAATGTTTTCCATGTATATAAAAAAATACACTTTCATATATTTAATTTGATGTCGAAAGCAAAATGAGGCTCTAATCTTTAGATATACATACTGTTTTGCTGTTATTTTTATTTTTTCTTTACACTTTTTAATATTTTTATCATCAATAATGGCTGAATTGGCTATCCTGTATTGCTCTAAACAAACTGTATTGATGACATAATAAAAGTCACTATTTAAGGATCACAGTCCTAATCTTAAGTCTTAATCTTTGCCGCTGCTATCCTTCAAAACACTAGGATTTATTTATTCGGCAGCTAAAAGTTTTAATAATTTAATATATAGCACAATCTGCTGTAATTATGTATCCCTAAAAGTTATGCTGAGTTATGACAATAGCACTTTTTTTTTCACCCAAATTTTATTTTAACAAACACATATTATATTATATTATATTATATTATATTATATTATATTATATTATATTATATTATATTATATTATATTATATTATATTATGTTTTCAATATATGTAAAATCACTTTTGTATATTTAATTTGATGCAGAAACCAAAATAAGGCTCTAATCTTTAAATATATATAAATATATATGAAATGGATTAAGATTTTTGTGTTGTTAGATATTAAATACTGGATAAAAACCCCTCAAAAACATCAAAATCTTAGCAGTATTTCTCTGTAATTAGATGTTCATTACTGGAATGGGTAAATAATGGATGCACTACACAAACTGTAATAAATAAAAAAAGAAACAAGCAAAACAAACACGTTATTTCAGTGTAATCCTCTATTTCCACAACAACATCAAACAATGCTGAGAATAATCCTCTAAAATGTCCGCATAGTCTAATTGCAGAAACCAAAATGAGGCTCTAATCTTTAAATATATATACTGTATTGTTGTTATTATTATTTTTTATTATCAATAATGACTGGATTGGCTGTCCTGTGTTGCACTAAACTACATGTGTCTTAGATCATTTGTGTGGGTGGTTCATAAATTATTAATGCTGACATTTGTGTGTGGGTGTTGACATGGATTGTTTAATCCATGTATACCATGAAAGACTACATATATTAAGAGCTTAGCTTCTGTTTGTTTTTATCATTTATATATCCCAGCTGTAAAAGAAATTAATTATTGATTTAATTTAGTGCTGGTATATATATATATATATATATATATATATATATATATATATATATATATATATATATATATATATATATATATATATATATATATTCATAAATTCACATGCATGAATATAATTGAGAAAATGTTTATTTATATTTAGATAGATGATATAAATAATATTTAAACCTAAATATCTGTCACTGAATGGTTTTGTTTTTCATGTATGTGTGAATCACATATACATAATAAATATACTGTATATATATGTCAAACGAACTCTTATTTTGGATGCAATTAATCTTTGCCCAGCACTAATTTAAATATACTTTTTTTTTTAAGTCGTGACTTTTGAAAGGTTAAAAGTTTTGTTATAACCCCCTTTGACACTCCAGGGTTTTTCAATGAGTGCCCTATAAAGGGTTAATTCGCACTCAATAATAAATAAGTAGATGTATCAGAATGAGTGTGGGCGGCACGGTGTGGGCGGCACGGTGGCTCAGTGGTTAACACCGTCGCCTCACAGCAAGAAAGTCACTGGTTCGAGTCCCGGCTGGGCCAGTTGGCATTTCTGTGTGGAGTTTGCATGTTCTCCCCGTGTTGGCGTGGGTTTCCTCCGGGTGCTCCGGTTTCCCCCACAAGCCCAAAAACATGTGGTACAGTTAAATTGGGTAAGCTAAATTAGCCGTAGTGTATGTGTGTGAATGAGTGTATGGGTGTTTTCCAGTACTGGGTTGCAGCTGTAAACATATGCTTGATAAGTTGGTGGTTCATTCCGCTGTGGTAACCCCTAATTAACAAAGGAAAATAAATGAATGAACAATAAAGGTGTTGTCTAACATAGTTGTAAATGGAGTGTCACATTGAATGCTGATGCGTGCGTGTGTGTGTGTGCAGATGTTACTGAAGGTGAAGGAGAGCGAGGTGGAGTTTCTGCACAAGGAGATCAGCTGTCTCAGGAAAGAGGTCCAGACTCTTATTAAGGTGGGTCTGTATGTGTAAACCTTGTATTCCTTATGTTCTGGGGACCAAATGTCCCCACAAGTATAGCAATACCAGTTTAATTTTACCCTATGAAGAAAATGGCTCATTATTCACACAGAATGAAGTATTTTGAAAATGTAAAAATGCAGATTGTTTGTGTGAGGGTTGGGTTTAGAGGTAGGGGGTTATAATATATAGTTCAATAGCAGGGGCGTAGCAACCGGGGGGAGACGGGGGGATATGTCCCCCTCACTTTTAGAGGCAGACCATTTAGAAACAGGTGATTAATATTTATATGAATGTATGATCTCATACAGCCGTCCCCTTCACTTTTAAAATGTCCGCTACGCCCCTGTTCAATAGAAGCATCATGTCTATAGGATGTTCCCTTAAAAAGAGCTGTACAACTGTGTGTGCATGTGTGTTTGTGAATTGTTGAGACAGTCAGTATGCAATCAAAATTAATATTATTTACTCATAATCATAATAATTCAGAAAAGGTTTGTAGTTATTAAGGTTTTTTAAAACGTTATTCATATTTTGATCACACTTTACCATGTAGTAACCTGAAGTAAGAATGAACATTATGTGTACAGCATTTATTAAGTTATTAAGTTCAACATTTACTAATGCATTATTAACAGAGACTCCATTGAAAAAATACACTGGTACAGTAAATGTTCATATATTAAAGACATGGCACAGAACAATGTGATTTAATGCAGTGCTTCTTGTCTGATCTGAGACCCACCTTATATAGTTTCTCAATCAGGCAGTGAAGATCAGTGTAGCAATATTATAATGGCATGACAGTTCACCGGAAGTACTTGAGCTCGCTTGCTGAAAATTAAAAGTCTGTGCATATATATCCCATATTAATATACATTATAAAATGTGATGTTTGTACCTGCAGGAGAATGAAGCGTTGGGCGAGCGCTATAAAGAGGTCTATGTGGAGCTGAGCGAGTTAAGAGGCCGCAGTGAGAGAGACATCAACGCACTTAAACAACACCTCAAACTCACCGACGCGGCTCTAGAGGAGGGCCGTCTCCTGGGCAACAGCGACAACCAATGAGAGCACAGCATCACCTCACATGCAAACATTAGCACTGGGACGCTTTCTGTTATGCGGAATTCATTTTTGTTAGAAACTACAATGGTGCTAAATATGAATGAATATCGCAAGCTATTACAGCAAAATATGCATTTAAACATGCCTCTGTTCGGATTGTTGGGAGTATGAATTTTGATTGCAATGTGAAAATAAACACACAAAACACATTTGTGCCCCCGGACCACAAAACCAGTCATAAGTGACCATTTTTGGAGGATTTAAGAGTTTTGACATGGAAGCTGAATAAATAAGCTTTCCAATGTTGGATAGGACAATATTTGGTTGAGACAACTATTTAATATAAATATGCATTATGGGGATGAAAAAAATTGAAATATTAAGAAAATCTCCTTTAAAGTTGTGCAAATGAAGCTCTTAGCGATGAAAATTATGAATCTAAAACTAATATACTGAAGAAAATGTATAAAATATACTATTGAACAAGATCTTTACTTATTATTTGAATAATTTTTGGCATAAAAGAAAATGGATAATATTGTACAATGTATTTTGGCTATTGCCACAAACACACCTGCGCAACACAAGTCTCCAGGGTCACATTTATAACAAAAACACACAACAGGCTTAACAGTCGAGCAATTTATTAAATATAAGAGAGGCAAAAGATGAGGTCAGCCTCAAAATATATTGTCGACAATATTTGGAAACATAAAAACAGCATTTAACATTGGCTTGTGGACATGGTTAGTGTAATGCAGAAATGTAAACACACAAAAATATGTGTTGACAATCTTCATTATTGCATAAATATATATATCCTGTTTATCTGCACCAGGCTCCATTCAGAAGACCTTCAGACTGATGCACTGAAGAAGAAAACAGAAAATAAACACTGAAAGCTGCTTTTACACTGTAAAGCACCCTGTAAATGATTTAAACTGAAAGTACCTTCACTCAGTCATCATCATCATCGTCATCTGGGACGAAGATTTCATGTTCCTCCAAAAGAGCAGCGAAATTTTTACTGATTAAAGTCCCGACGTAGAGGAACGGGACCACTACTATGGCCATACGGGTTAAGCCGAACGGAACCTGCAGAGATATTTAAAAATATATATTAAATTATACCTAATAATAAAAATAATGTGTATTAACCTTTTAGTAATAAATATTGAATCATTAAATTGACAACTGTACACGAAGTACTTCCTCATTTCATAAATTATGTGGCGCTCCAACAATATGATTGGCCGTCAGTCGCGTCAATCAAGCCATTCTTAATTTCTATTGGCTAGCAAGAATGCCAACTCAAATTACTGCGTTCCTTTGGGAGCCTCCAGCTGCAGTGTTTAGATATGAAAAACGTACCTTATCTGGTTTAGGAAGGACACGTCCTGTTGTGGATGACACGGCGGTTCGGCTGAGAGTCGGTCCTGTCACATTCACCGATTTTTGATTAGCATTGCGGCTCAATGTTAATGTATTTTTTACGAAAAAAGCCCGAGAGAGACGACCCACCAGCGACGCCATGTTTCCTGCTTGTGCGCTGTAAAGACACGCCCAGTGGACACGCCTTCTTTGGGTTTATAATTAGAGGGAGGGGTACTAGAAGTGTATATTTTTGTTTTATTAAATTGTCAATGTAATTATTAGATAGTATTATCGAATAATATTGATACTATATTACAATAATAATGTCAATAAAGTTTCCTAATGACTTGCCAAACTCTGCATGTTTATATTTAGATCAGAGTAAATGTCTAAACATGACACATTCAATGGGATGGGAGGGATTCTGCGCAAACATTCGTCATATATCAGCTATTTCAACATACACACCCTTCAGATTAGAGGTCTAAGGTCATCCAGCCTACAATATGTGATAAAGCCCGACAACAACAACTGTAACACGCAGAATGGCGATCTTTACAAAAGAATTTAACTACTACTACTACGAATGTTAATGATTATAAATTCATTTAATCAATTAAAAATAGTTTGAGGTTTGGTCTTTATTATTATTATTATTATTATTATTATTATTATTATTATTATTATTATTATTATTATTATTATTATTGTGTCGGTTCATTCCATTGTGGTGACCCCTGATAAATCAAGGACTAAGTGGAAGTAAAATGAATGAATTAATATTATTGCAAAATATACAAGAAAGTGACGATGTAAAATAAAAATAAAGCAATACATTTTTTTTTATTATTCACTAAGGTAAAAATAAATGTAAATTACTTAAAATTTTTACTATTATCAGAAACTATATAAATAAAAACTTTGTTACAAGTAATAGTTTTGTACCCAGTGAGAATGCGTTAACAAAAATGACTGGAAGAATATAATCGATTTTATTCACAGAACGTAGCATAACACCCGCCCTCGTTTATTTGACTGACAGCACTTTTGGCCAATCAAAACGCTCAAAGAAGATAGCAGAGCCAATCGGCGAGCTGCTCGGGCAAATCCAAAGAGCTGGCAAAAATCAAAAATGGCGCCCAGCTCGAAATCTGAGAAAGATGACAACAAACAAAAACAGCAGAAAAAACACAAAGAGCACATCATTAAACTGCTGACGCGCGGACGGGTAGGCACACCGAGGGAACATAAGCTAGAAGTTACATTTATATCGTGAAATGTATCTTCCCAATAGCGCAACGTAGATAATCTTGTGTGTGTTATTAGCATATTTAGCTGTAGCCTCATTAAACGCCATTATGTGTCTTATAGAGTTCATTATCTGTACATATGCACATTTTAAATATGTATCTGTAAAAACTACACATTTAGTTGAAGCATATGTTTATTTGGGTCAATAATAATGACGAGAATAGCATACAGTTGTCACATTAATACATCTGTCAAGATTAAGATGTCATTGAATAAGCAATTATTACACGTTATTGTTCACTGACATAACTCACTCACAAATGAAATAGCGGTGCCAGTCCTAAATCCCATCTCGTTTTATACTAATATGCTTATTCTTAACATAAATGAAAGTTAAACAGGCTTCAGTTATGTTGACTAGTGGAAACATGTTTTTAAACTGGTTGTCATAAATGTCAAGGACATCATATTTATCAAAAAGACCCTTGAATAGGGCTCGGCGATATCTCATCATATCACACACAATAAGTCATCTCATATCCTGACTGTATATATCACTGTAGAGCATGTTTGCTGTTATTTCAATCAATTAATTAATATGTATTGACCAAATAGAAAGCACGTTTTTTTTTTGAAATGCATTTTAAAATATATAATGTGCCAATTCATATACAATTATTTTTCTTTAATCTAACTAATGATTATAGGCCCAACAAAAAATACTGCTAAATAAAAAGCTAAATGTAAACATTGTACTTCCAAGTGTGCAACTTTCTCTTCATGCTGTTATTCACTTTTTTACGTGGTGTAAGATTGAGCTTATTCGAATGCTGAAATAGTTTTACAATAATCTGTGTGTTTTGCGGCACCACAAAAGAAATATGCCACAATAGGCTCTTTAGTTCATTATATTACAGAGTCCTTCCCTCAAATCTGTAACTTTGTCTCCAAAGTCAGCCTGAAGGCTAATATGAGTGTATTTGTGGCTAATGTGGCTGTATAAAGATATTGACTCTGTCTGTCAGCTGTATGGACAGCTCTCTCAGCGGCTCTTCCGGAAACTTCCTCCACGTGTTTGTGTCCCGCTGAAGACCATCGTCAGTGAGGAGTTTCTCAGAGCCGGGTGAGGAGAACATGCAACTGTCTGTCTGTCTGTCTGTCCATCCGTCTATCTTTTCTCTGTCTGCTTGTCAGTTTGTCCGTCTGTCTGTCTGTTCATCTGTCTCTCTCTCTCTCTCTCTGTCTGTCTCATTTTCTGTTTGTATGTCTGTCCATCTGTCTGTCTCTCTGTTTGACTGTATGTCCATCCGTCTGTCTGTCTGTCTGTCTCTTTTTCTGACTGTCTGTCCATCTCTGCATCTGTCTGTCTGTCTATCAGTCTGTCTGTCCATTTATCTGTTCATCTGTGTCTGTCCATTCGTTTGTCTCTCTCTTTCTGTCTGTCCATCTGTCTATCTGTCTCTTTTTCTGACTGTCTGTCCATCTCTGTGTCTGTCTGTCTGACTGTCTGTCCATTTATTTATCTGTCTGTCTGTCTGTCTGTCTGTCTGTCTGTCTGTCTGTCTGTCTGTCCATCTCTACATCTGTCTGTCCGTCTGTCTGTCCATTTATCTGTGTCTATCCATTTGTCTGTCCCTCTCTTTCTGTCTGTCTGTTTTTCCTTACTGTCTGACTTTCTGTCCATCTATCTGTCCAGCAGTGTCTCTGTCCATTTATCTGTCTGTCTGTCTGTCTGTCTGTCTGTCTGTCTGTCTGTCTGTCTGTCTGTCTGTCTCTCTCTCTCTCTCTCTCTCTCTCTCTCTCTCCTCTCTCTCTCTCTCTCTCTCTCTCTCTCTCTCTCTCTCTCTCTCTCTCTCTCTCTCTCTCTCTCTCTCTTTCTCTCTCTTTCTCTGTCCCTTTTTGTGTCTGTCTGTCCATCCATCCATCCATCCATCCATCCATCCATCTATCTATCTGTGTCGCTGTCCATTCATCTGTCTCTCTTTGTCTGAGCGTCTCTCTGTCTGTCTCTTTTTCTGACTGTCTGTTTGTCTCTCTGACTGTCTGTACTGTATGTCCGCCTGTCTATCTGTCTGTCCATAGGTCCTATGCCAGTGACCGTCTGCCTCTGTCCATCTGTCTGTTTTTTTAAGAAGAGGGTTTTAAACTTAAATCAGTTGTTTACTGTATTTGTTTGCCTTTTGTTTTTTCAATCATGCAGTAAATTTTGGAAATAAATATAATTATATTTATCAGCTAATATATATCAGCTGTTGGACTCCAGACCTAAAGAGGTGTCTGTTATATTAAATGGTGTTAATCAAAAATTCCATTTCGGTGCATTTATACTTAATGTAAATATAATAGGGTACACTGACGTGGTGGAGCAGTAGGTAGTGCTGTCACCTCACAGCAAGAAGGTCCCTGGTTCCAGCCTGGGCTGGGTCAGTTGGCGTTTCTGTGTGGAGTTTGCGTGGGTTTCCTCCACAGGTGAATTGGGTAAACACAATTGACCGTAGTGTATGATGTATGATAGTGTATGTATGTGAATGAGAGTGTATGGGTGTTTCCCAGTGATGGGTTGCAGCTGGAAGGGCATCTGCTGCGTAAAACATGTGCTGGATAAGTTGGCGGTTCATTCCGCTGTGACAACCCCAGATTAATAAAGGGACTAAGTGGAAAAAAAATGAATGAATAATAGGGTACATACCTTCTATCTATCTATCTATCCATCCATCCATCTCTCTGTCGGTCTGTCTCTGAGAGATGTGAATGCTGTGTGTGATTGTTCTGTCTCTTCTGCTGTCACAGGCACATCTTCCTGGGCTTCACTAAGTGTGGCCGGTATGTTCTGTCCTACACCAGCGACTGCGGAGAAGACGATGACTTCTCCTTCTACACCTATCACCTGTACTGGTGGGAGTTTAACCTGCACAGCCGCCTCAAACAGGTGAAATGGGCCAACTCTGAGCCTATCAGAGCTGTGGATTCAAAGCTTTTTGATTCAAATGGCTCTCGCTGTTTTTGTGGGTCTCTTTAAATGCGAATGGCATTTTAAAGCTAAAATGGCAATTTGGCTGTCAAGAAAAAGTCAATTAAATGATAAGGGTTTGAGTGATGCTTATTTACTTGTGACATGACTGATAAAATCTTGCATTAATATAGAGCATGGGTTTTATAAAATGGTAAATGACTTCAGATGTTCAATAACAAATGGGATGTAAATCAGTATATCTTTCATGCTGATTCAGAGTTTTATTAATAAAAGATAAAAACGTATCTGTATATACAGTTGAAGTCGGAATTATTAGCCACCTTTGAATTTTGGTTTTCTTTTTTAAATATTTCCCAAATGATGTTTAACAGAGCAAGGAAATTTTCACAGTATGTCTGATAATATTTTTCCTCTGGAGAAAGTCTTATTTCTTTTATTTCGGCTAGAATAAAAGCAGTTTTTACATTTTTTAAAAACCATTTTAAGGTCAATATTATTAGCCCCTTTAAGCTATTTTTTTTCAATAGTCTACAGAACAAACCATAATTATTCAATAACTTGCCTAATTACCCTAACCTGCCAAGTTAACCTAATTAACCTAGTTAAGCCTTTAAATGTCACTTTAAGCTGTATAGAAGTATCTTGAAAAATATCTAGTCAAATATTATTTACTGTCATCATGACAAAGATAAAATAAATCAGTTATTAGAGATGAGTTATTAAAACTATTATGATTAGAAATGTGTTGAAAAAATCAAACAGAAATGGGGGGGGGGGGGGGGGGGGGGGGGGATTAAACAGGGGGGCTAATAATTCTGACTTCAACTATATATATATATATATATATATATATATATATATATATATATATATATATATATATATATATATATATATATATATATATATATATCTCCTCTTTTTATAATGTACGTATATATATTTTTCTCTCATTTTTTAGGTTCATCATGTGCGTTTGTTTGCCGGTGAGGACATTTACAGTGATCTCTATCTGACTGTGTGTGAGTGGCACAATGACCACTCCAAACTGGTCATCTTCGGCTTTAAGTAAGATTTAAATAAATGCATTTAAATACAGATTTTCTGTGCAAATGACTTCTTTCAGTTCAATTCGAAAGAGCTTTGACTTGACAAGTATTGCCAAAGCACTGCAGAGTACATAAACAGTCAATAAATTAATAAAGTGATTATATAAAACACACACACATATATATATATATATATATACTGTACATATAGAAAAAAAGACAATACCACACAATTAGAATTCTGATAAATGCATTTACACATAAGAAAGAAAAAAAACTAATGAGAGGATTCAAAAGATAATGAAAGAGAAAATATATATAAATATTATTGCTAAAATATAAGAAAATAAAACTACATTCATTCAGATGATTTGCAATAGTATTTCTGGCTAGTTCTTTCTTTCTTTTTTCTTTCTTTCTTTCTTTCTTTCTTTCTTTCTTTCCTTTCTTTCTTCTTTCTTTCTTTTCTTTCTTTCTTTCTTTTTTTCTTTCTTTCTTTCTTTCTTTTTTTCTTTCTTTCTTTCTTTTTTCTTTCTTTCTTTCTTTCTTTCTTTCTTTCTTTCTTTTCTTCTGACCATTGTAATCAGTCTCTCAGTTTTTAATTTGTCCTATTTGTATTTTTGTTATTGTAGCAAATAAAAAGGCGAAATATATTTGTTTACAGTTTCCACTATAGAAGTTCAGACAACTGCTTCTGAAATGCTAAAAAGACTGATGGTACCTCAGCTAATCTATAACAGCAGAGTTCATTGGGTATGTAAACACATGTTCTCTGTCATCTGTCAGCACACGCAGCTCCAGTTCAGCACTGATGAACATGATGATGAGTGACGAGAACAACAGAGACATTTACATCACCATCACCTCCATGCCTCCCGCTCAGCCGTGCAAACAGTGCTGTCCCGTGGCCTCCACCTCCCCATACGCACAGTTACACGTTCAAATAAATTCCATTCTAGTTCACTTGTACAGCGCTTTTGATAATAATGATCGTTCCAAAGCAGCTTTACAAAAAGCTAAAAGGGGGCTCAGTCAAATAACAAGAAGTACAATTATACACAAAAGCGGCGACCCCAAAAGATCCAAAGAAACATGAATTTATTACTTAAATCTAAAATACTAAAATCTTCTGATGAAGTGCTGGTGCACTCGAAACATCACACGCTTTGTGATATCTTTTTTATGGTAATACATTTAGCTTTTGGTGTTGTTGCCTTTAGATATGTTTTTTTACCTACTAAAGAATCAGAATCAGAATCAGAAAGAGCTTTATTGCCAGGTATGTTCACACATACAAGGAATTTGTTTTTGTGACAGAGCTTCTACAGTGCAACAGGATAACAGAGACAGGACAAAAAAACAGATAATAAATATATTTAAAAAAATAGAAGTAAGTAGTTAATGCAAATATACAGATTGACAAGTGTGTGTACGTGTTTAATACTATATACAACGTTATATGTGCAGCTGTTATGTGCAAATTGGCATGTAAAGTCTGTTAAATAAGTGTATATGTGTATAAAAGTGTATGGCAAATAGTGATGTTGGTTCCACAATTATTATCCTCAAGTGTTCATGAGATGGATTGCCTGAGGGAAGAAACTGTTTCTGTGTCGGGCTGTTCTGGTGCGCAGTGCTCTGTAGCGTCGACCAGAAGGTAAAAGTTCAAAGAGGCAGTGTGCTGGGTGTGAGGGGTCCAGAGTGATTTTGGCAGCCCTTCTGCTCGCTCTGGATAAGTACAGTTCTTGGGGAGTAGGAAGGGTTGTACCAGTGATTCCCTCAGCAGTCCGAACTGTTCGACGTAGTCTTTGGAGGTCGTATTTAGTAGCTGAGCTAAACCAGACAGTTATTGATGTGCAGATGACTGATTCAATGATAGAGGTGTAGAACTGTTTCAGCAGCTCCTTTGGGAGGTTAAACTTCCTCAGCTGACGAAGAAAGTACATCCTCTGTTGAGCTTTTTTGACAAGGGAGTCAATGTGAGTGTCCCACTTCAGGTCCTGAGAGATGGTGGTGCCCAGGAACCTGAATGACTCCACTGCTGCCACAATGCTGTCCATGATGCTCAGTGGGGGGAGAGCAGGGGGTTTTCTCCTGAAGTCCACTATCATCTCCACTGTTTTGAGCGTGTTGAGCTCCAGGTTGTTGTGGCTACACCAGACAGCCAACTCCTTAACCTCCTGTCTGTAAGCAGACTCGTCACCGTCCTGAATGAGGCCGATAAGTGTGGTGTCGTCTGCAAACTTCAAGAGCTTCACAGAGGAGTCTTTTGATGTGCAGTCATTTGTGTACAGATGGACATTATTACTACATTACAGAAATCTGGAAACTTAATGAGTTGTGTATAGGGTGGATAGTGTTTAAGTTATGAAATAAAGTACATCTAGGAGGTTAATATCGCAGAATGCAGCCTGACGTAAAGAGGAGCTCCATTATTTAAGACTGAAGGGCTTTATTCTGTGAAAACAACCATCCTGGATGTACTTTATCGCACTTATTACATGTCTACTTGCAACAACACATAAAAATTAGACACAAAACAAAACAGCTGATGAAGTATACACTAACCTGTGCGTTGTACAGTCACAAGATGGCGCCAAACAGTCAAAAACGCAAGGCTGACAGAAACTAAACCCAATGATGATGTATTATTCGCAAGATGTCGTTGTCTTGTTTTGGTGTTAAATGTTTAAATGTGTTTCTCTGGTGGTGTGTGTAGGTGGAGAGTGTTTGGAGCATGGTTACGTTCTCAACGCTCGATATCAAGTGGTTTATCCGTTCCCGACGTTCCAGCCAGCGCTGCAGCTGAAGAAGGACCAGGTGATCCTGCTCAACACCAGCTACTCTCTGGTGGCCTGCGCCATCTCACTCTGCACAGGTACTACTTCATCTGTCACTCAAAGTTTGCATGATCTGGAAGCTGCAACCATTTTTTTGTACTGTGACTTCAAGGAGAAACGGTATATTAAATGAGGAAACAGTGGGTGTGGCTTGTATTTTCTACTGTGAGCTGATTGGATGTAGTAAAGTAGGCATTTCATTCAGAAAGATTGGGAATGGGTTTTGGGAGAGTTATTACAACCTAACAGACTCCTCCTGCTCACTATTTCTGTTTGTTGTCAAAACTGACAGCTGGAGGGGCGTGGTTAAGTATTTTAGCCACGCCCCAATACTTCAGACAGACCTAAACTGCATCCCAAATGGCACACTATGCACTCATGCACTATGTACTTACTCATTTACACACTCAATAGCACAGTATATGTATGTAGTGTCATCCCAATTGAAACACTAATAGTTTTTTTACTAAGAGGAAGTTTAAACCGTTTCCCTGATCATATTTGTCAGTTGCCAAATCAGTGAAATAAATGACTGAACTACCAAATAATACCTGCCATGAGTATAACCGCATTCACCATTGGGAAGTGGTATAATCACTCTCGCAGGAGAATTTTGCTTTCACATCCAAAATAAATAAACTAATCCACCGATAGCTCCGCCCCTTCCGTTACATGAGCAAAGCAGAGGCCATTAGGTGCGTGAAGTGTCCATCATTCCACACTTCTTATAATGGTCGAATAAGTGCATCATCCGGGAAATTAAAGTTCTCCCCGTGTTGGCGTGGGTTTCCTTCGGGTACTCTGGTTTCCTTTTCATATCAATCCATAGATTTTCAATGATGTTCAAGTCTGGGGACTGGGATGGCCATTCTAGAACACTGTATTGTGTCTGAGCATGAATTCCTTGGTAGATCTGGAACTGTGCTTTGGGTCACTGTCCTGCTAATGGCTCGTTTCCACTGACTGGTACAGAATGATATGGGTCGGTGTGGATCACCTTTATCAGGCTTGCGTTTTCACTACCAAGGGTACCCTTATGGTGGGCGTGGTGTGTGACAGAGAGTATCTGTCGACGTCATTCTCACTCGAATAAATGTCTACAGTAAAGCCGTACAGGTCGTTCACAAATCATGAGAAGCACTTCTCACAAAACAGATGCTTCATACACATAAATACTTGTGTATAAATGTTTATTACTAACTTTTCTATGAACATGAGTTGATTATAACTGCAGATCAATGAAAGTGTGAAATAGCCTACTGTAGCGTCTGCGATTATATAAAATAAATGAAAAAATGCAACCTACATGAATGCATACAGACCCTTACCGTCTCCGATATGATACCAACTACAGAACAACTACACATAGCAGACATTTAGTCCTTATTTGAGTTCAAAAACAGCTCAAAATACAGCCCACAGTCCGAACAAACCTCTAATCTGTGTCTTTATTCTCCACCAGCACATGTAGCCTCTGTTAGAGAGTAATTCTGTCATTCCGAGTTCATAATAGTCCAAAAGGCGATGATAAACGTGGCAGTTTGTTCATGATTCAGGTTGCTTGCTCCTGTGTTTTGTCAGACTTCTTTTTTTTACGCTTCACTCTCACGTTTGTCCTTTTCTTTTTTGAAAGGGTCAGACGTCGAAGACACTTCAATAATCACACACACGCTATTATCATCAGCTCAAGAAGTTCGTTATATCAAATACAGACACGATCGCGAGCTCCCTGGAGAACGTGAAACCGCTCGCACTTTTAGACGGCCTCGTAAAACAACAACAGGACACGGCAGATTTAGTTCTTCTTGGCTTTGTGGCTGTACATCAAGACAACGACAAGGTTTGTTTGAGCTCGGGTCATCCATGGCTCATTATTATATAAATATAGTATTACGGTTTAATGTCTCGGAATGTATTTGAACATGGCGGTTCCTTTGTTTTCATTCTGGCTAGCTCCATGAGATCGTGACGTATCTCTGTAACAAATCAGCGTTCAGCTGCGCGTGTAGCTCCACCTTTTGGTACCCTTTCTTGTGTTTGGTACCCTTTCGAAAGGGTGCCAAAAAAGTGGTACAGTTCGGTTCGGTACGCATTTAACGGTGGAAACGGCCATAAAGGTGTACTAAACCGTACCGTACCACACCGTGCCATAAAACATCCAACCCTTCATAATTTCAACCTCTTGAGTGATTTCTGAACATTGTTCTTAAGAATATGCTGATACTGGGTGGAATTCATGAGACCTTTAACTCTGACAAGGTTTTCAGTACCTGTGCTTGCAGTAGGGAGCATGTTCTTCTCCTGGAATGCTGTGTTCTTCTTCCATCATGCAAAGTGCCTATGGTTGTGGCATCTGTCCAAAGTATATTTTTCCAAAATGATTCAGACTTGTCCAGATGAGCCTTTGCATACCTCAAACGACTCTTCTAGTTGGCAGAATGCAGAGTGGGCTTCTTCTGCATCACCTTCCATTGAGCTGTTATTTGGGAAGAGTGCGCTGAACTGTGGAACGATGTACAATGACATTATCAGCAGCAAGATGTTCCTGTAGCTCTTTGGAGGTGGTCTGTGGTTTGTTTATGACCATTCTAACCATTCTTCACCTTTGACTTTCATCTTTCTTTTGCAAGGACTGTTCCTGTGGCCTTCCATTTTCTTACTATATTTCTGACTGTGGAGATGGAGACTTTAAACCTTTGTGATAGCTTTTTGTATCCTTCTCCTAATTCATGTTGTCGAATGATCCTAGTTTTTAGGTGATTGGGAAGTTCTTTTGAGGTTCCCGTGTTGCTACTTTCAGGTTCAAAATAAGGAGAAGCACAACTAGCCATCAGCTATCTTAGATATCCTTTTTCATGATTGATTGCACCTGTGTTGGAATTGTTAAGGCTCACTGAGTCAAGCTGCGGTCACACTGGGCTTTTCTCCCCATAGACTTCCATTCATATGCACGCGAATACGTCAGACCGGAAACGCAAAGTCATGCGTCAAGTTTCGCATGTCGCTGCGGTGCAAAGTTCAAGCTTGGTGAACACTGACCTGAAAAATCGCATCACTTGACTGCATGAGACCAATCGAGAATCAAAACAGGACCTCTCTGGACAGAAATTTTAAACATGGACCAATCGCTCGCTTTTTAATGTCTAATCATCTTGTTTAATCCCGCCCCTTTTCACAGCGACAGAATTTTGCACACACAAACTCCAGTGTGACCGCAGCTTCACTCAAATCAATGTTGTTTTGTAATCAATCAGCATTAAGTGTCTACATCAGGGTTGCCCAAAGTTGGTCCTGGAGGGCCGGTGTCCTGCAGAGTTTAGTTCCAACCCCAATTAGACACACCTGAACCAGCTAATCAAGCACTCCCAGGTATACTAGAAACCTCCAGGCAGGCGTGTTGAAGGAAGTTGGAGCTAAACTTTGCAGGACATCGGCCCTCCAGGACTGAGTTTGGGCACCCCTGCTCTACATAGTCTACATTTAATTTTTTTACTATTTTACTAAAAATTATTTTAAGTAGTTGTATTGTTTTTCATGCTGTAATCTCATTTAAACAGTTTGGGGTGCATTTTCTATAATGTGCTAATTGTATTTTAGCATAACATTTTTATAATTGACCCTCTATTTAATTTTTATGCGTTTTAATCTTTCTAGGAGACGGCCAACAGGAGAGTCAAAACAATCAGATTCTGTACCGAAAGAGAGAACCTTCCTCCTCTTCCTCTTCTGCTCCTGCTGGTCCCACATCTCCATCCCCATCCTCTTCAGCTTCGTCTCAGGGCTCACCTGACCTCCGACACTCAAAAACTCACGTGACCCCGCTCTCCCCCAGCCAATCACAGGCTGCCGTTTGGGCCAGAGAGTTTGCTGCCGACATCTTCCGCAGAGCTCAGGCTGGAACGAGGGAACCCGAGCGATGCAAAGCCAAAGAGAAAGAAGAAGAAACAGACACTCAGAGACGCCTCCATGATCAAGAGCGCACGAGAGAAAGTACCAGGGAAGTCCCGGGACCTTCATCTTCCTCCTCGGGACAGAACCAGAGCTCAGTGGTGGAAAGCGGTGTGTGTAATACAGTCGTGTCTCCTAGATCCACATCTTCCGTCTCATCTCTGTCTCCACACGAACAGGAGCCTTCATCATCCTCCTCTTCCTCATCAGAGCCTGCTTATGTCAACTACACCACGCTCCGATACAGACTCCCACAGGCCACCGCGGCGGAGCAGACCAGCGGTACTGCATCCCATTTTATTCATTCCTTCATAATGTCATGAAAAAGAGTCAAAAGAGTCATTTGTTTTGAATCAGACTAGAGTGGTTGTTCCGTATGTTTTTGATTCACTAAAAAGAATTGATTCTAAAAGTTTGAATCAGATGACACTGGTTGTTTTTTATTTATTAAAAGAACAGGTTTGTAAGAGTCGTTTGTTTTGGAATCAGACTACATCCCTTGTGTCTGATGTTTTTAATTCACTAAATAGAATAGATTCATAAGAGTCATTAGTTTGTGAATCAGACTATTAGTGTTGTTTCAAATGTTTTTGATTCACTAAAATAATTGATTCTAAAAAGTTTGAATCAGATGACAGTGGTTGTGTCTGATGTTTTTGAGTCATTAAAAAGAGCAGGTTTATAAGAGTCATTTGTTTTTGAATCAGATGACATCGCTTGTGTCTGATGTTTTAACTCACTACATAGAATTGCGGTGAATTGAGTCATTTGTTTGTGAATCAGACTGTAATAGTTGCTTCATATTTGTTTGATCCACTAAAAATAAATGATTCAGAAAAAGTAATTTGTTTTAGAATCAACTGACACTGGTTGTGTCTGTTGTTTTTGATTCTCTAAAAAGAACAGATTCATAAGAGTCATTTCTTTTGAATCAGACTACACTGCTTGTGTCTGTTGTTTTTGATTCACTAAAAAGAAGAGATTTATAAAAGTCACTTGTTTTTGAATCAGAATACACTGCTGGTTTCTGATGTTTTTGATTAACTAAAAAGAAAAGATTCTTAAGAGTCATTTGTTTTGAATCAGACTACACTGCTTGTTTCTAATGTTTTTGATTCACTAATAAGAAATGATTCACAAGAGTCATTTGTTATTGACTCAGACTACACTGCATGTTTCTGATGTTTTTGATTCACTAATAAGAAATGATTCACAAGAGTCATTTGTTTTTGAATCAGACTACACCTCCTGTGCTGAATGTTTTTGATTCACTGAAATGAACAGATTCAAAAAAGTCATTTGTTTTTGAATCAGACTACACCACTTGTTTCTATTGTTATTGATTCACTGAAAACAACTGATTCATAGGAGTCATTTGTTTTTAAATCTGACCACACTGCATGTTTTCGATTCTCTAAAAGAACTGATTCAAAAAGAGTCATTTGTTTTTGAATCAGGCCACACCTCCTGTGCTGAATGTTTTTTGATTCACTGAAAAGAACTGATTCATAAGAGTCATTTGTTTTTTTAATCAGACTACACTGCATGTTTCTGATGTTTTTTGATTCACTGAAAAGAACTGATTCATAAGAGTCATTTGTTTTTGAATCAGACTACACTGCATGTTTCTGATGTTTTTGATTCACTAAAAAGAACTGATTCATCAGAGTCATTTGTTTTTAAATCAGACTACACTGCATGTTTCTGATGATTTTGATGTACTATAAAGAACTGATTCATTTGTTTTTTAATAAAGCCACACCTCCTGTGCTGAATGTTTTTGATACACTGAAAAGAACAGATTCAAAAGAGTCATTTGTTTTTCAATCAGACTACACCACTTGTTTATATTGTTATTGATTCACTTAAAACAACTGATTCATAAGAGTTCTTTTGTTTTTCAATCAGATTACACTGCATGTTTCTGAAGTTTTTGATTCATTGAAAAGACCTGATTCAAAAGAGTCATTTGTTTTTAAATCAGACTACACCGCTTGTTTCTTTTGTTATTGATTTACTTAAAACAACTGATTCATAAGAGTCATTTGTTTTTAAATCAAGCCACACCCTCCTGTGCTGAATGTTTTTGATTCACTAAAAAGACCTGATTCATAAGAATCATTTGTTTTTGAATCAGATTACACCACTTGTTTCTATTGTTATTGATTCACTTAAAACAA